>NC_057399.1:49060889-49334877 GCF_019320065.1 Cervus canadensis
GAATGCTTTTGAACTGTGGTGTTGGAGAAGACTCTTGAGAGTCCGTTGGACTGCAAGGAGATCCAACCAGTCAATCCTAAAGGAGATCAGTCCTGAATATTCATTGGAAGGATTGATGCTGAAGCTCCAATACTTTGGCCACCTGATGTGAAGAACTGACTCACTGGCAAAGACCCTGATGCTGGGAAAGATTAAAGGCAGGAGGAGAAGGGGACAGAGGGTGGATATGAGTTTGAGCAAGCTCTGGGAGTTGGTGATGGACAGGGAAGCCTGGTGTGCTGCAGTCCATGAGGTCGAAAAGAGTGGGACAGGACTGAATGACGGAATGAACTGTCCTTATTCAGGTGATACTAAGCTCTTCCCTGACCAGCTGGTTCCTACTATCACCTAACACTTAGGGACCTAAAACTTCATAATCCAATGGAAACAAATGAGAAAGTGCAGACCTTTAGAAATGGGTCCTTAAAATCCATGACAGCTATTTACAGAGTTATTCATCTTCTAATGACATTTCTACATATTTTAGCATTCTCATGCTTCGCACTTTCTATTCCTTCCTTATACCAACTCCTTTTAGGTCAGAATCACTTGTAATAAGCGTACTTAAAAAACATCATTCCTTTCAGAGCATTTGGTTGGTAGATACCTACTTCAGCATTATTTTAATAAATTTATTGGGTTTACCTGCTTATCTTACTTAAAGAACTGAGTTCTGAGTGACATGAGATAAATGCAAAATGCGACAACAAAAAATCAGGTAAGATGGAGTAAGAAAGAGCTTAAAATTTATTTATTTATTTTACATATTTATTTTACAAAGCATCTTTTTTGTGCTAGTTCCCACAAACTTGTCTCTAACTTTTCAGTTAACTGGTAGAGGTGGTACTTATAAAGACCCCCCATTCCCCAGGGCTCCAGAGTTTTAAAATGTATCTCTTCTCTCTCTTCCTTTATATAGCTTTTCTTGGCTCAGAGAGACCATGGCAAAATAATTACTAATAAAATATAAGACCCCATTACAGTCATGTATATGACAAACTTATAAAGGGATAAAATGTTAGTGATAGTTGGGAGCTTAAAAATAATCTAGTACCACTCCCATTTTTTATAGATGAGGAAATTGGGGCGAATTATGTCATTTGATTGAGTAGATCATATATTGAATTAATTGAAGAACCAACACCAAATTCCAGGTCTCCTACCTTCCATTCAAGTCCTAATTTCTCTTTCCTTCATTCCCTCGTTCTTTCCTGGAATTTTAAATAGAACAGGAAAAGATGTTGAAAGTATTGTGATTTAACTCTTGTTGCTCTCTTCAAGTAATTTAAAAAATTAAAATGTTCTTATTTTCTTAGGAATTTACCCCTCCCCTCCCCATCTTTTTAAACCTGGTAATTGAATGCAATGAAATTACACCAACCTAGGTTTTCACAAGTAATGGGATAGTTTGTTAATAGTGAAACCCTAGTACTCATATCAGATTTTGGTTATGATTAGCTGCTGACATGATTATGTTATGATTATAATGGTTATGATTAGCTGTCGTCTGATACTGTAGATGACACCAGCTTTTCCATTTGTTTCAGAAAGTAGTCCACAAGAGTGTTTCTAAGGTTTTAGAATCACTAATTCTAATTGCTTTTTTTTTTTTGGCAGAGTGCCAACATCTTGAACTTTGGAAAAGAAAAGCATGTCTTGGTTTTTAAAATAATTGATAATTACGGAGGTAGTAAAAAAAAAATCCCTATTGACTATTACATATTAGCACACAAGTAATTTGTTTTTTAACATTTCCCATAAAGGAAGGGCAATATAGAATCTCAATGTGATTGGTGTAAGTTAAATTAGTTTTATTTATTTGCTGAAGGTCAGTTACCTAGCTTTATAAAATGAACTTATTTGGTCCTGGACACCATATTCATATTGTTTTTGTCATAACACAGAAATAAAATATTAATTTGATTCATTCCTATGAACACACTTTCCCAAAGCCGTTAGGAGCTGTATGGATCTTGAGCTCTCAGAATTTATTTCATACCTTATATTTGAAATTACTAATTTTAGCCATTAGAACATAGGAAATTTTAAATAGATTTTGCTTTCATAGTAAATCATCCTCATTTTCTCATCCATTCACTCAGCTGAAAAAAGAAATATAAAAATGAGGCCAAATGAATACATTATTGAATTATAAATTTATTTTACTTCCAGATCTTGCAGTGAAGGTCAGGTGATAAGATTTTTACAAACCTTGGTAATATTTTAGATTTAGATACAGAAATTAACATGTATATTTTTCTGTAATTGTAAAATGGAGCCAGACGCAGGGCTCATGTATATAGAGCTATGTTTATTTGCATGTATCCTTCAAAGTAAAATCTTAAACAGATTTAACATATGTATTTCTTGTGCAGCTGATAAAACACATTGGCCTTACCTGCCTACCAGGTGGATTTGAAATCTGAATTTACTTTTACATGCATCATAAATATTTCAGTGCAACCAGGTGGTACTTGATATCCCAATAATGTATGATATTTTGGCATATATATATATGTATATATATATATGAATCTCACAGTACACTGTAGTACCCAACCATATATTCTTGATTTACTTTCCATTAATATAAGGTTGTCACCAGATTCCACAACTCCCTTAAATTAGGAATGGAATTCACATGTTTTAAGCCAAAACCTTGATGTCCAATCTCAACTTTTCTTTTTAACATTAAAACAGTGACATATCAGTTATTCCAATGCTGTAATGAATCAAGCAACATTGGAAATTAAATCCCCAAACAGTACACCTTTAGTTTGTTCAGCAGATATTAAGACATTTCACGAGCCATCATTACGTAGTTTCAACAGTTTCACACAGTCTACTCTTTCAGCAACCCTTTGGGAGGTATCCTGAGATCATTTACTGGGTAAGTGCATGCATCTTCTAAAAAACGTTTGTAATATTTCATAGTTTGACCCTGGAGACACTCCAGTAAAGGAAACAAACTTTAACAAAGAAATAAATAGGTTAAGGACTGAAGTAACCTGGGAGGTGGCACGGTGCCATAGCTTCGCATAAAAGCTGTAGTTCTTCCTCACTTCCTTCCCAAGGGCCGCGAGTTACTTTGTTATTTAAAGTCTCCGAATTAAGACTGCTACTGAAGAACAACCCAGAAGTACAAAATATCACGAAATCTTTTCAAGTGGCAATTTACAGGGGGCTTTCTGAATCCTACCGTATAGAGATCAAACAAATCGTTACAGTTAACGGCCTACCTACAATCGCTCTCGCTACAACCCAGACCTGTCTGTCCGAGGACGGAACACCGCAGGAATCTCGCCGTAGCAACAGCAAATGAGCGCCCCTTTCGGAGAGCCGTTCAGCATCACCTGGACCTGGGGACTTTAGAATTAGCGGGCAAATCGAGGTGACTTCCGGGTCCTCTCTTCCCCATCGCTATCTGATGGGACTGGACAAGAGGCCCCAAGGCTTCCAGTCGGTAGCTTTTTGCTCGCGACCTGCCCCGCTCCGCAAGCCTGTAAAGAAAGCGTTGGTCGCCTACTGAGCCCATGTCGATCTTCGTCCTCGTCATTGTCTGGTCCTCCATCTCCAGATTTTCCCTCAGGGCCCGACGCCTGTCGTGGGGACTTACGGGGTGGTCCTTCAAGGTCAGTGGGGCTATCGTTATCACCCGCCTCCCACCTGAAGGCTAGTGGCCGCCGCCTCCCACTCCGCCCCAGCACCTTCTGTGTGAAGATTCACAGCACTTGGGTTTGTTCATGGACTTGCTCACATGCCGGTTTTCACCAGAAAACCCTGAAAAACAAACCTGGGAGTTCCACATTCGGCTCCTACTGGAAATCCATGTGCCCCACCTCTCTTCGTTTTGCTTCACGGTGAGTGCCCAGGGCGGTATCCAGAGGGGGTGGGGGGGGGCGGAGAAAAAATTATTTCCAGTCAGCTCCTCCTTCGATGCCGGGAATCCAGTCGCCCAGGAAGACTTCCGCTATTCTAGGTTTGCAGCCCTCTTTGAACTAAGTTGGGGTGGCGAACTGGAGAGAAAAAAAGTCGTTGTGGGCGGCTATGTACGCGCGCCCTCAGTCTCCCGCGGCCGCGCGCAGGTACCCGGCGACGTCGCGGTGGCCCCGCTCCTCGGCCAGGTCCACGGGCAGGCGGCCCCACGCATCGCGCACATCCAGCCGCCCCCCGGCTCGGTGCAGGGCCACCAGCGTGTCCAGGAAGCCCTCCCTGGCGGCGTCGTGCACCGGTCGGGTGAGCGTGGCGGGGTCCGCGCAGTTGGGGTCCGCGCCGTGGAGCAGCAGCAGCTCGGCTACGCGGGCGCTGCCCATCATCATCACCTGCCGGAGAGAGCAGAGTGGTCAGGACTGCTGGGGGCAAGTAGAGTCTTTTCAAAAACAGACATATTCATGATCCCCAGGCCCTTTCAAGCCTCGGAAGTCTAGTTAAGCTTAATTTACTGACGGAAATCCCCCCTCCCGCCCCCCACCCCACGGCTCCCCAACACCTAGCAGCCCCAGTTTATACTCTACTCAGACCTAATTAGTTCAGTTTTATTCTCCAAACGTGGGAAGACAAGGAAAGAGCTGATAACAAAGTGCTTATCGCCGTTGTGGGAAAAATTTTTAAAAATTTCCATTGAAACGGGAATCTATGTTGTTAAATGATGTTAAGTTTAAGGACTTAAAGGACTTAAGTTTAAGGCAGAGTTAAGTTTAAGGACTTTTACAGTCTTAAATTTATTTCCCTTGCTCTCCCCTCACCCGCAGCCATAATCCCCATCTAAAAAATTTACTAGGCAGTCAGCTGATATATTTATTTTAGACATTAGAGTAATGCTTTAGGAGAGAAAATAAGAAACAACTAAGTTTAAAACAAGGTTTACTTTGTTTATTTCTTGTAGTAAATCCCCTGTGGGAAGGCTTTTACTTTTCACTGTTATATGTCTCTGCTCATAAAGGGCGTATATATAGTCCCATAATTTGAGCCACAGTGGGAGATAGAGGGGGGGAAAGTAAAGTCGTGCATAGTTTTATAAGACGATGAAAACAAACTATTTGTTTTCAATCAATGATTCACCACTTTTAATATTTAACATTATAGATAAGGGCTAAAGTTTAGAGGATAATATACTTGATGTAACATAAAATAGACACTATATTTGCATTGTACAGGATTTTATAATGTGCTAGGATTTTATATTGTTAAAAGTAAACATTTTGCTATCTAAAAAGGAGCTTGGATTTTAGCAGTCAAATCAGAGCAATGCATAACTTAGAAAAACGATGTTTTGAAGCAGTAATCCTACAGTATCCCTTTGTGTACATGTACATTATGCCAGCGTTTACTTTCTTATTTTAACAATTTTTGATAATTAAATATTCAAAATGAAATTATATGTTCTTGTGAGTTTATGCTTTAATATGTACCATGGAATCAAAATATAGTATGCTAATATTTTTCGTTGTTCCATGGTTATTGAAAACATCCATCTCCTCCCTTAAAAACCATGATGTATTTTCTATTAGTGATGTAAAGTGCATTTCATATATAGAGGAGAAAAAGTGGCTCTTAATATCTCAGAATATGGTGAATTAAAATGACAAAAGCCCCCTTTTACAGTTACTAATATAATTTGAAGTCTTTAAGGACTACTTTAAAATATTTTTGCTGCTTTAAATAATCCCTCACTTATTCCAACATTTTCTATGAATTCAAAATGAATGAATACATATTTAAAAACTGCACGATTAACAAGATTTCTTACTAATGACTTGGTTCTGGAAGATGATTGTGAGGTGAATACTAATTTTTAGTACTTAATACTAATGACTACATGATCAACAGTAAAACACAAAGTACTACCTTAGATTTTAAAGAAATTAAAAAAATATATCAGCACTAATTAAAGTGGGATTAATAGTTAAACATATCGAATAAGTTAATTTTAACAATGAAGAGGCTAATTATTCATAAAGACCCTTTGCCATTTAACAAAGCTGCAGGGATGTTTATGTAATCCAAGCATTCAGTATGATAAAAATCTATAGAAGCATATTTTCTCTTATGTAACACTCAAGAAACACTGCTAACGTAAAATAAAAGGAATTAAGTACTGTGGCTGAGGAATCCTGACTTATTACTTTGTATTCAATTCGCCTTTGTATTCATTCAATTCAATGAGGAAAGAATATAACATTTCATATCACAGCTTAAAAATTCAGGATGATTTTTATGTGCTGTGATGTAGAATTCCTTAAATCCAATCCAAATTGCGTAACTTGTGATCTAATTATCTCTATCGTTGAAAGCTGATCGCTATTTGTTGAAAGACAAACAGATAAGACAAAGCAGTTCTCCCCAAATAGCCTCTCCTTTTTCCCTTTCCTGCCCAGTTGAATCTATCCCTTGCATCTCTTATGAGATGGGACAGGGAATACTGGCCTTCCCCCCCCCCCCCCCCCCCCCCGCCCATTAAAAAGAAAAGCAAACTGAAGTAGCGGGGTTTCCAGTCCCTTTCTTTAGAATTTCTGATGAGTGAAAACCTGCTTGACACCTGAGCTCCATACTCCAGCAGAGAGACACAGGTCTGTTGGTGGAGATCTCAGTTCCAGCCGCGTCCACGGAGGCGGCGGCCCCGTGTTCGTGCGCCCCCTGCCGGCGAGGCCCGGGGCCCCCAGCTACCTGGATCGGGCGTCTCCCGAAGCGGTTGAGTCTGTTGGGATCCACACCGGCTTCGAGGAGCTGCCGCACGGCCTCCACTTGGCCCCGCGCCGCGGCGTTGGCCAGGTCTGCATCACCGCCACCACCACTGAGCATGCCCTTGTCCTCTTCGCTGACTTCGCAGCCCCCAGGCGCAAACTGTCCCGAATAATCCACCGCTGGCCGTGAACTTCGCAACACCCTACCCTCCCTTCTCACCTCGCCCTGGAGGGCTCTCCCCACTCGGGAAGAGCTCAGCTCAGCTTCAGCCCCCCTTTGCCGTCCTTCTGCGGCTAGAGGGGTCGGTACAATGGCCGAACGGCCCGTAGTTAAAGCCGGGATTTCCCCGGATGGTTCCCAGGAAAATGCGCCTCGCGCAGCAGCAACCTTGCGCGAACCCGCTCTGGTTGCACTGTGCGGGCGCTTCACAGAGCCCGCACCGCAGAGCTTCCCTCCGGCAGAGCGGAGAGCCGGCCGGGACTGAACCCGTTCCCAGCTGGGCTGTTGGGAGGCGCTCTCCCACCTCCTTAGGCTCCGCCCGCTGCGGGTCCGGGCACGTCCCACCGTGTTGGCGCGGAGGCCAGGCCCGCGGCTGACGTTACAGCCTAAGAGGGTAGGGGCGGGGGAGAGAAGCCCAGAGGGTGCCCGGCCGCATGCGCCGGACAGCGCCGAGCGGAACCCGCTGTGCTGCTGCCTGTGGGGTATCCAGCAATTCTAGGTTAAGTTTTTTGGAGCAACTGAAGCAGTGTACTCAGCTCCTGATCTCCTCCTTCCAGCAGGCGGAGCAGAGGATTTCTAGTTCTTCAGTCCCCGCTCAGCCGCTCTCACTTGGAGATGTTAGTCGCTCCCTATGTGATCAAAAGCCCGGGCATTTGAAATAACCTTGTCTCAAGATGTCTTAAAGGGACAGCTCTGCCCCTTTCCGGCAGGTTAAATTCATCCCCAGGCTGTACTTGAATTTCACTTGCTTCACATCTTCCATCATATTTAGCAGTTGGGAAGGGGGTGTCTATTTGACTCAGCCAAAAATGGGTCTGACTGAAAAATCCCGCGAATCGTATTTTGAATGTGTTTTTTATTCTTTTCATCTTTAAATTATGGATGCAATACTACAAAGTAAAAACAACCCACAAAAACAAACAAAAAACTTAGCCAGCTGCCCCCCCCCACCCCCAACACACCTAGTTTGAGAGTTGCAGAGCTTGGTACGTCGGACGCTTAAAAAATATTAATATACATTTTAAGAACTTGAGATCTCAGTTTCATGATATTTGAACTGTCTATTTTTGTTTGCACTCTTACCTATTTAAACCCACCTCAGCAAGTATTTGATTTCCATTTATCATGGGTAGTAAAGGAAATTATGCAGTAATAATGAAACATAATAAAACGGGTGTGGTTCTGGGCCTGTCATTAAACAGGCTGAACCTGTCATTAAACCCGCTTCTGAAGATTTAAAGGCCAAGTGCTTTGCTTTTCTTCCTAATCTTCGTGAGTTTGTATTAACAGATGCATTGCTTTAAAGGTTAAAAAAACTACAGCTGATGCGCTATTGAAATAAGAGAACCACAAGTTATGTATTTGTATTTCCTCACAGAAAACTTTGGTGAGGAGCTTCATTATAATAGCCCTAACATTTACAGTTCTTATCTTGAGCATCCTTTTTGGTTTAGAGTACTGAGAAACACAAAGGGAGGACAATTGAAGTAAGAAACTTCACATGTTTCCTCTATAGTGTACCTTATTTTGGACTCTCTTGGTTCCAATCCACTCTAGAATAAAGAAGAGCTCTTTATGGACAGGGTGGGGTGGCCTGGAAGTGTGGTGGTTAGGGCTATAGATTTGCTGACTGAGTCTCAACAGGGTTGAAATTCACCTGGATGGGGAAGGGAAGGGGGCAACATCATAACATTTTTTTTTCTCTCTCACCACACCTTCATTTCTTAGTTTTCATAGTTTTAATTCCTCTTTCACTCTTATTTGAACCTCTACTCTTATCTAGGGGAAAAAAAAACCCACCTTGTCCTTTTATTTGTTGGTGATGATTCTATTCCTAGTCTGGCCAGAAGAACAGAAGTCTGCTGCTGGATGAAAAACACGAATAACTCTTTTTGTCTTAGAGGCCAGTTCTAATGCACAGTGTATTTGAGATTACAGGTGTGCAGGTTGAATGGGAGAAGGAAGAGAAAAGATGAACAGTAGGAAGCCAGAGACTTTGAAATGAATGGCATTGGGTCTCTCCAAGTTACCCTGAGGAGCTGAATCACTAGACTATTGGCAGATATGGTGGCAAATGGGCTCAGACAAATATATCTTCATTAGAGCAGCCTGATTACTCTGAAATTTAGTGCACAGCCAGATGCAACAAGGCATTAGAGGGAAGATTCTTGCATCTTCCCTCTAATGAATTCAGCAATTAAATTTAGTTCAAGAATACTTAGTTCAGCATATGTTATACTACATTTCACAGTTGAACAAGATATTGGTCCTAGATTTTAAACCAACAAATAGAGAGTTTGAGAATCAATGAAATCCCTTTCAAAATCCCAATGGCATTTTTCAAAGAAATAGAACAAATAATACTAAAATTTATATGGAGCCACAAAAATTCCAAATAGCCAAAGCCATCTTGAGAAAGAACAGCAAAGCAAGAGGCATCACACTTTCCTGATTTCAAACTACATGACAAAGCTACAGTTATTAAAATAGAATGGCATTGGCATAAATAAGGAAATAAAGATCAATGAGATAGAATTGGAAGCCCAGAAATAAATCCATAGTTATTTGGTCAATTAATTTATGACAAGGGAGCCAAGACTATACAATGTGGAAAACAAAGTTTCTTCAAAAAATGCTGTGCGGAAAACTGGAAAGCCACATGCATAATAATGAACCTTGACAGCTATCTTACACCATACCCCAAAATTGACTCAAGATAATTAAAGTCTTGAATGTAAGACCTTAAACCATAAAACTCCTAGAAGTGGTAAGAAGTGGTAAAACACATAAGTAGTAAGCTCCTTGACGTAGGACTTGGCAATGATTTTTTGACTCTGACAATGAAAGCAAAGACAACTAAGTGGGACTACATCATACTAAAAAACTTCTTCACAGAAAAGTAAATCATCAACAAAATGATAGGCACCCTATGATTGGGAGACAATATTTCTAAACTATATATCTGATAAGGGACTAACATCCAAAATATATAAAGATCTCATACAACTCAATAGCAAAACCCCAAGCAATCCAATTAGAAAATGGGCAGAAAGTCTGAATAGACATTTTCCCAAAGAAGACATACAGATGGCCAACAGGTACATGAAATGATGTATAACATCACTAATCGCCAGGAAAATGCAAATCAAAACCACAGTGAGATATCATCTCAAACTTGTTAAAATCACTATTATCAGAAAGACAAGAAATAACAAGTGTTGGCGAGGATGTGGAGAAAAGGCAACCCCAGTACACAGTCCATGGGATATAAGTTGATGCAGCCACTGTGAAAAACAGTATGGAGCTTCCTCAAAAAAGTGAAAATAGAACCACCATATGATCCAGCAATTCTACTTCTGTATATTTATCTGAAGAAAATGAAAATACTAACTCAAAAAGATACATAAATCCCCATGTTCACTGCAGGATTATTTACAACAGTCAAGATATGGAAACAACCTGTGTGTCCACTGACGGATATATGGATAAGCAACTTATCAAATATATATTTTAGCTACAAGGAGATTTAAATCTTGCCATTTGTGATAATATAAATGGAACTTGAGGGCATTATGGTAAGTGAAATAAGTCAGACAAAGACAAATACCATATGATCTCTTTTATATGTAGAGTCTAAAATGAAACAAAATCCCTCCCTCAAAAAACAAAATAAAAATAAACTCATTAATACAGAAGACAGATTGTTGGTTGCAAGAGACAGGTAGTGTGGGCTGTGTGAAAAATGGGTGAACTTTTTTTTTTTTTAGCTTGAATAAATTGTTTAAATAAATGTAAACATGTATTCCCACTTTTATTGTAACAGCAGTCTCATCTTTGTCAGCTCTACAATTTCTCCTTTGGCATAGTCTCTTGTTTGAAGTCTTGGTCACCCCTATAGCAAGTTAGAATACTTGTGAAGTTAGGGGGACGAAATCCAGCCCTTCTTGCTGCAGCTGTTTGCCCAGCCACTACTAATAATCCTTGTCTCCCTCTTCAAGTACCCATTCTAGATTCCCTCCCTCTTAGCACCTCTGGTGATCTAGGTGTCTAACTTAGCAAGTCAGGTAGACCCCCCATTCCTGAGAGCTGTGACCAGTCTGCATGCTCTTTTCAGATCATGGTTGGTATATTTGTATATTTACTGTCACAACTGGGCAGATAAATATCAAGAGATATTCCAATGGATCATCTGAATATCAAATGCTTTTTTCCTTTTCTTAGATTCAGAGGTCCCATCTTCTCCTGATAAACATGATCAATTATCCCCTGTAGTAAAGATAACTCCTTTACATCCTAACTGGTCTCTTAGCATGCAGGGTCTGAAGTGATTGGGCAGCATCTAGAGCTTAAATGGGACTCATCCAACATCTCATGGTGAAATTGTTCTCTCTCTATGAACCTAGATTTCCAGGCCACAGGTATTAGAATTGTAAGGGTGGAAAATATAAATTTCTCATGTGGGTTACAAAATGTGATAAGCCACTCCTGGCAATGGTCAAAGAGGTAGCAATGTCTAGGTTTCAGAGGAGGGCCATCCAGGATGAAATAGAATCCTAGTTCATGAATAGAACAATAGAGGAAACCAATGCAAAGTTTTGGGGTTCCCAATGAAAATGAGTTCAGGATAGAATTTATTCTTATGAGAGCTTGTCTTATGACACAGAACTGTGCAAGAAGCATTGGGATTGAGGAATTGAAGGAAATGCTACTAGTGATGGATATGATTATTCAGGTACTCAAGAACTCAGATGTAGAACAACAGATTGCTTGCAGATTTCCTTTTTGAAAAGGTAGATGTAGGGATGGATGAAAATAGTGCTTGAATATACTACTATGACTATCACTACTATTGTATAAGTATACAATTTTAACTCTATTCTAAAATGAATGCTAGTATGATTGCATGAAAACATGGTGCAAAATTACAAACCCAGGTGACCATGATAGCTAAGTTCATAAATTTTCCTTAAACTGGATAAACTTTCTTAGTCTAGTCTTCTGAAATTGCATGCTTCATCAGCATAGGTAGATATGACATGTGGAGAAGAGAGGAAGAGTGAAGTGGGTACAAGATGGCCAGAGCTTAAAAAAATTTAAAAAGGCTCCTAGATTTTAAGAAACTCTTTCTAATGACACTCAAAACTAACAAAGAGTTTCCATTTAATGTGATAACTTTACTGAGAGATGCATCTATAAGGTACCCTGGGAGTTAGGAATAGGGGAACTTAAGAAGTACAGGCAATTTTCTTAGAGATGTTGCAGCTGAAGAGAGTCTTTAAAAATGCATTGGAAGTTGATTGTTTCCTGCATTCTTGCTTCAAGCCTTGGATTTCTCTAAAACTTAACAAAAGGTTAGTAAAATATGGCCTGAGCCAATTTTTGAGCTATCTTCTTAAATGGTAAGGCACGGTCAAAGTGTCTAAAAAATAAAAACTATTTGAAGTTGATAAGATGGAAGAGAATTGTTGTTGTTGTTGAAGGAGATGTAGATAAAGAATGTTAAGACAGAAAAAGTCCAAAGGGCAGAATGACTGATAATCTTTTGATAAGCAGATATGTGCACTAAACAAATTGACTGGAAAAGAACTTTGGACAGGGAAGATATTGCCAGGGTTATGCGTGGTTACTAGCACCATGGACAGCACTTCTCTATTCAGCAAAATCTGGGTGGTCCTAACCCACTCCAGACTAAGAATTCCTGACGAAGCTGCAAACTTGGTTTTCCAAGTTTTCAAACTTGCTCCCCTGAAATTTAAAGGAAACCAATGGAAGCTCAATGGGCGTCTTTTACAAAACCAACCTGCTCAGCCTGGTTTCCAAGTATTATTGGATAATCTACACAGAGAATTCTAAGTAGACGATATTAAATATCCTCTATACTTGAGAGATGAGAGGAGAAATTACACTTATTGTGTACTATGTTGCAAATGTTTTATGAGTATTATTTTATTCAATCCTCATAAAATTCCTATGCAACATGCACTTGTATCTCACTTTTACAGGCAAGACAAAAGAGAAGTTAAGTCACTTGCATACTAGCTAATCATTGGAGGTATGGTCTAACCTGTGTGGCTTCAGAGCCTCTACCATTTACACTGCATAGGGTTTTTTGCAGCTGTCATGATAGGCTTAACTGGGAAGAAAGCACAACAAACTGGTTTATAATTATTTTTCAGTCTACACTGTGTTTTCCAGATGGCTCACCTCATAACACATCCTTAATAGACTTCAAAGATGATATTTCACACATAATACAGTAGCACATTTGTCTTGGGCAATAGAGGGAGATAATGAAACATTTTACCTCTTCCTGAAACCCAGCTGTCTCTAGGATGAAATATAACCTGTTGTTAATGCTTTGAACACATTTAAAGAGATAAAACGGATGGGAACAGAGTGGGCAACTGAAATTGGGAATTGAAATAGCTCTGCCTTTTAATAGAGTGGGTTATTCACAAGTGAGAAGGGAGAGAAAGTAAACAGTAAATTGGCATAGAATTTGGGAGGTAAATAGAAGGGAACATGTAGAATAGGAAGAGAGAGAAAGTAAATAGTAAATTGGCATAGAATTTTGGAAGTTAATAGAAGGGAAGGAGTAGAATCAGTTCCAATATTATAAATAATTCAGATCCCTAGTGAAGATGTTTGTATTCTAGTTTGTGAAACTACAGGGCTTCGCAGGTGGAGCTAGTGGTAAATTACCCGCCTCCAGTGCAAGTTAGACATAAGAGATGCAGGTTCGATCCCTGGGTGATAAGATCCTCTGGAGGAGGGCATGGCAACTCACTCCAGTATTCTTGCCTGGAGAATCCCACGGACAAAGGAGCCAGGCAGGCTGCAGTCCACAGGGTCCCACAGAGTTGGACATGACTGAAGCAACACTATATATGAACTCACTTTAGAAGTAGGAATAAAATCAGTTGAGTGACCAAGAGAAGCAGTGACATAATCATGCCCTCATGACTGTCTCTTTCTTTTTTTAATCTAAGACAGTGGTTCTAAGTTGGGAGAGAAAGAAATTCACAATCATATTCATGGCTTTTTCAAGCTACTGTGTATATGACCCACGTCTCACCAGGAGACTTAGTTCTCTGCATGTCACCAGTTGAGATTTATTGCCTTAGGATCCACAGTACAGCTCCTTCTATATCCCCATATATGGTTATAAGTTTAATTGAATGATGGATATATATATATATATATCATTTCAGCATCAGTATTAGTTTTCTGGGGCTGTGTGTGCATTCTAAGTTGCTTCAGTGGTGTCTGACTCTCTGTGACTCTATGGACTTACAGCCCACCAGGCTCCTCTGTCCATGGGATTCTCCAGGCAAGAATACAGAAATGGGCCGCCATGCCCTCCTCCAGGGGATATTCCTAACTCAGGGATCGAACCTGCATCTCTTATGTTTCCTGCATTGACAGACAAGTTCTTTACTGCTAGCACCACCACAGACAAGGTAGCTTTAACAACAGGATTTTAGTTTTTTAGTTTTGGTTCCCTCTTCTTGCCTTACAGATGGTCTCTTTCCTACTACTGCTTTACATAGTCACCCTGTGTGCATGCAAGTTCCTGGTATCTCTTGTGTGTGTCCAAAAAATCCTCTCCTTATAAAGATACTAGTCAGATTGGATTATAGCCCACCCCAGGAGCCTGGTTTTAACTTAATCACCTTAATGCCTAGCTGCTGCTATCTTCAAATACAGTCATTCTGAAATATTAGGGGTTAGAGATTTAACATATGAACAATTCAGTTCATATGGAGTCTCTTCCAAGTTTTACACATATCACTTTTCATTGCTTTTTAAAAAACTGTTGTCAGTAATTTATTTATTTGAATAAGGATGAAAATAAAATCAACACATTGAAATTGGTTGACGTTTTTACTAGTCTCTTTTGTCTCTTCTAATTTATCAGCTTCCCTCTTTCTTTCTTTCTTCTTTCTTTCCTCTTTCAATTTATTTATTGCAGGAATTGGGTTGCTAATTTTGTAGTTTTCTGAAGTCTGGACTTTGCAGAATGCTTCTTCATGATGACATTTAACATTTTTCTCTGTCACTTGTATTTATTATCATTTGTTATTGAGATCCAGAGTTTGGGTGTCATTCAGGCTTGATACTTTGGCAAAAATACGTCATAAGTAGAATTATAAACTTCCACCAAGAGGCAAATAATCTGATTGTCTCTTTTTCTACAACTTCGACAGTCATTAATAATTATTTCTTAGATCTGTCATTTCCTTAGGGGTTGCAAAATGGTGATCTTTTAATCCCTTCAATACTTCTTCATCTACTAGCTGGGCTACTTTTATAAAGAGACTTTTTTCTTTATTATCTACTTGGTTGCCCTCAGGTACATATAAGAGACAGAATGAATACTTTATTTGCAAGTTTTCAAAATGATGAGTTGAGTCCCTAACCTCTTTCAAAGGTGATTACTGATTTTTAAATTATTGTAGATGTAGGCATTTAAACATAATTGGTATGTTTCAGTTTATTATAATTATCATTCCTACTGATGCTCAAGCCCTATCTTTGGCTAATGGGAACTGAGAGTTGGCTCCTGAGTCTTTCTAACATGACTTCAGTAGTCTTTGACAGAATCCTTTATTTCTGGCATGATAATATATTCCACTTTTATCTTGTATGTTTCCCTCACTATACATGGTATCAACTATTTCTCAAAGGGGCACTGATTATTTTTTAGGGTAAATGGAATTTTAAAATCACAGTTTGAATGCTGGGGATTTTATTGCTACCCAGACAGTGATTATATTTTTAGGCCTTTGTGTTTATACATTAAACATAGTTTAATCAGAATATTTACATACATTTTCACCAACATGAATTTACAGAGGACTTACTGCCCAAGTTAGACATGATGAATAATACAGCAGTATAGGAGTCAGTAATTATTTGTGACATGAAGTTCTCTCTTTTTTTGGTATTGACTGTCTAGTTTTAATGTTAGTATCTAGTGAATTTCACAGCTCTTACTATTGTAGATGGAATATCAGGAAAGGGAATGAAAGGTTGAGTTACCCAAAAAACATTTTCTCAAAGTAGAGATAGTTGCTAAATTTCTTGAAATATGCTAAAAAAAAAAAATCAATGAACTGAGAATTTTACTTTATCTGCATTTTCTCTTGAATGTTGTTGTTTAGCATAAATTACATATTTAACTTTTTTTTCTCAGAAATGTGTTATTTCTGAGCTATGTGTAGTACTAATTTCATTAGGGATAATTATACATTTCTGATAAAGTGTATTTTTTCTTTATATATATTCGGCAGGTATATATAAAGGACTCTTTATAATGTAAAGGCATAAAACTTTATAGTGATTTTTTAAATCTTAAAATGTAGTGATTTTTTAGAACTTAAAAAAATTACAAAGCTTATTTGATTAAAAAATGCAAGTGCATATAAAAGCACATGTACACATATCTTAGCAGAATGAATTGGCTTGAAGATTTTATTAATCTGATATGTGCTGGATCCAGCTCTACATTCAAGTCTCCATCTTTATGAGTTATTGTAAAATGAAAAGTGGATCATCTTCTCATCTACAAGAGCAAGAAAATGTTGCTCTTGTAGATCTAGTACAGACACAGTCAAATCATTACACTTTACATTGCTAGATAAGCTACTTATTCAGAATGTAAGATCTTTGGA
This sequence comes from Cervus canadensis, assembly GCF_019320065.1. Taxonomy (NCBI): domain Eukaryota; kingdom Metazoa; phylum Chordata; class Mammalia; order Artiodactyla; family Cervidae; genus Cervus; species Cervus canadensis. Next base: position 49,077,506 of record NC_057399.1, read on the forward strand.
AGGGGAATGTTATTTCTCTTTCAATTCACTCTCAATCTTCTGCAATCTGGCTTTCATTCAGAATCTAGGTAACCATTTATGAAAGTAATCAATGATTTTCTTGTCACTTAATTCAATAATCTGACCATAATTTCTTATAATCTTCATTTGACTATACTTTCTTCCTACAGCGTTGTATCCAGATTAACTCTCTTTTCTTGTGGCTTTTAAATTTCTTGCCTCTCACAAAACCATCCTCTCATATATTTACAATATGTCATGTGTGTGATTAAATAATACCAACATGTTCACATCTTTCTACAAAATATATACACATATATTTTTGTTTGTTTGTGCCTTGTGGCATGTGGGATCTTAGGTCCCTGACAAGGGATCGAACATGGTCCCTGCATTGAGAGCATGGGGTCTTAACCATTGGACTGCTGGGGAAGTCCCCTAAAATATATTCTTATTTTATATTTAATCCACCCATATTTTTAGTGACAACGCCAAAATGAAATCTTGAATTTTTAGCTATCTGTAAAATATCTACTTATCCATTAAGAAATTTTATATTAAGTCCCTACTAAATATCAGATACTATGGGCTTGGTATAATTGATGAGCAAATCAGAGAGTATTAACTGCAAAACTTGGTAACTGTCATTATGTAAAAGTCCTGGATGCCATCTGAATGCATAATGAGGGAATTGATCTGGTCTGGTGGTCAAGAAAATTAAGGGATATTTGGGTTGAGATCTGTAGGATAATGTTGGTATTAATTAATCAAAGGAATGGAGCAGTAGTTGCAAGGAGGAACATTCCAGGCTGAAAGAACTGCATATGGCAAGCTCTGAGGTGAGGGTAAGTATGGACATACTGAATGAGTATGGTTAAGCACATAAGCATAGCATCATTAACTCAATAGACATAAATTTGAGCAAACTCCGGGGGATTGTAAAGGACTGTGTGCTGCAGTCCTTGGGGTCGCAGAGAAGGAGATGATTTAGCAACTAAACAATAACAATAGTTAAGCGTAGGGATGGAGGAGGAGAATATGGCTAACTGTGGTTGGAAAATTAAGTACAGCAAAATCTTGTAAGGGCAGTATAGACCATGTTAAGAATTTTTTCTTTATATTAAGAAAAGGAGAAACCATTGATGTGTTTAAGCAGAGAAGTGATGTGATCAGATTTTCAGTTAAATAAAAGAAGAAAAAAATTAGGTTCACAGTGGAGAATGGTTTGGAGAAGAAGCAAGAGTGGGTACCTGTGGGCTGGCAGTTCAGCAGATAGATTATGGTAGCTTGAACTAAAGTGTTGGTACCCAACATGGAAAGAAATGGAATGCTGTAAGGTATATTTAATATTTAAGGATTAACTTCAACAGAGTTTAGCAATAAATTTGAGATAGCAGATAAGAGAGAGGAGGATGTTATGCAGATTTGTACAACTGAAGAAGTTGGTAATCATGGTCATAGGAACACTGGAGGAGGATGCAGTTTGAGCTAAAGATCACAAGTTTGCATTCAGAGAGCTTGAACTTGAGACATGGTGATGTATCCAGAGTGAAGATGTCCAATATTAGAAAGATGGGTCTGGAGCTCAGAGAGGAGTGCAAATTTTAAATGCAAACTAATTTATACTGACAAATGTAGAAATGAAATTTTATGTCACAATTTTATCATGGAAGGTTTATTTTTCAGAAAAAAATAGGAAAAGTTACAGCAAATAATTCTGAAACATTTCCAGCAAAAAAGTTGATAAAATACATTGAAACTACCTCTTCCAACTTTAAATTTGCTGGATCATTCTGAAGACATTTTTTATAGTTCTTTACATTGATAATGTTTTTTGTTTATTTTTACAAATTTAGGCTTAACTTTTTTTTGATTGTTTGTATATAAGGACTAGTTCCCAAGATATGAATGCACAGGCATACTTTGGAAATGTCAGTTCAGTTCCAGACCATGGCAATAAAACAAATATCACAATAAAGCATTTGCACAATTTTTTTTGTTTCCTAGTGCATATAAAAGTTGTATTTATGCTATAGTCTGTGTGTGCATGCATGCTCAGTCTCTCGGTTGTGTCCTACTCTTTGCAACCCCATAGACTCTAATCCATCAGCTTCTCTGTCCATAGAATTTTCCAAGTAAGAATACTGGAGTGGGCTGCCATTTCCTACTCCTGGGGATCTTCCCTGACCCAGGGACCGAACTCATGTCTCCTGCATCTTCTGCATTGGCAGGAGGATTCTCTACTATTGTGCCACCTGGAAATCATACTTAGTCTGAAAGTGAAGTGAAAGTGTTAGTTGCTCAGTTGTGTCTGACCTTTGCGACCCTGTGTACTGTAGCCTGCTAGGCTCCTCTGTCCCTGAAATTATCCAGGCAAGAATACTAGAGTGGGCCGCCATTCCCTTCTCCAGGGGATCTTCCCTGACCTAGGGATTGAGCCCGGGTCTTCTGCATTGGAGGCAGGTTCTTTACCATCTGAGCCACCAGGGAAGCCCCATACTGTAGTCTATTAAGTGCTAAATTGCCTTACGTCTTAAAAAAAAAAAACAAAACAAAGTGCATACCTTAATTAAAAATATTTTATTACTAAAAAATGCTGAACATTGTCTGATTCTTCAACAAGTCATAATCTTTTTGCTCATGGAAGGTCTTAGCTCCATGTTGATGGCTTTTGACTAATCAGGGTGGTGGTTTCTGAAGATTGGTGAGAGTGTGGCGATTCTGTAAAATAAGATAAAATGAAGTTTGCTGCATTCATTAACTCTTCCTTTCATGGAAGATCTTTCTGTAGATGCAGTGCAGTTTGATAACATTTTACCCACTATAGAATTTTTTTTTTCAAAATTGGAGTCAATCCTCTCAAATCCTCATGCTGCTTTATTAACTGCTGCTGCTGCTAAGTCACTTCAGTCGTGTCCGACTCTGTGCGACCCCATAGACGGCAGCCCATCAGGCTTTATTAACTAAGTTTATATAATACTCCAAATTCTTTGTTGTCTTTTTAACAGTGTTCACAGCATCTTCATCAGGAGTAGATTCCATTTCAAGAAACTGTTTCTTTGCTCATCCATAAAAAGTGACTCCTCATTTGTTAAAGCTTTATCATGAGACTGCAGCAATTCAGTTACATCTTCAGGCTGCACTTCTAATTCTAATTCTCTTGCTCTTTCTACCACATCTGCAGTTACTTCCATCACTGAAGTCTCAAATCCCTCAAAGTCATCTATGAGGATTGAAATCAATTTCTTTCAAACTCTTGTTAATGTTGATATTTTGCCCTCTTTCATAAACCATGGATGCTCTTAATGGCATCTAGAATACTGAATCCTTTCCAGAAGATTTTCAGTTGACTTTGCCCTGAAGAATGACTATCTATGGTAGCTGTAGCCTTATGAAATGTATTTCTTAAATAATAAGACTTGAAAGTCAAAATTACTCCTTGATGCATGAGCTGCAGAATAAATGTTGTGTTAGCAGGCATGAAAACAATATTAATCACATTGTACATCTCTATCAGAGCTCTTGGGTGACCAGGTGCATTGTCAGTGAGCAGCCATATTTTGACACGAATCTTTTTTTTTCCCCCTGAGCAGTAGGTCTCAGTAACAGGCTTAAAATATTTAGTAAACCATGTGTAGACAGATGTACTGTCATACAGATTCTGTTGTTTCATTTATATAGCTGAGACAGAGTAGATGTAGCATGATTTTTAAGGCCATGCCGTATGGGGCCACCCAAGACGGACCAGTCATGGTGGAGAGGTCTGGCAGAATGTGATCCACTGGAGAAGAGAATGACAAACCACTTCAATATTCTTGCCTTGAGAACTGCATGAACAGTATGAAAAGGCAAAAAGATAGGACACCAAAAGATGAACTCCCCAGGTTGGTAGGTGCCCAATATGCTACTGGAGATCAGTGGAGAAATAATTCCAGAGAGAATGAAGGGATGGAGCCAAAGCAAAAACAACACCCAGTTGTGGATGGGACTGGTGATAGAAGCAAGGTTCGATGCTGTAAAGAGCAATATTGCATAGGATCCTGGAATGTTAGGTCCATGAATCAAGGCAAATTGGAAGTGGTCAAACAGGAGACGACAAGAGTGAACATCGACATTTTAGGAATCGGTGAACTAAGATGGACTGGAATGGGTGAATTTAACTCAGATGACTTGTATATCTACTACTGTGGGCAGGAATCCCTTAGAAGAAATGGAGTAGCCATCATAGTCAACAAAAGAGTCTGAAATGCAGTACTTGGATGCAATCTCAAAAATGACAGAATGATCTCTGTTCATTTCCAAAGCAAACCATTCAATATCATGGTAATTCAAGTCTATGCCCCGACCAGTAACGCCAAAGAAGCTGAAGTTGAACAGTTCTATGAAGATGTACAAGACCTTCAGAATTAACACCCAAAAAGGATGTCCTTCTCATTTTAGGGGACTGGAATGCAAAAGTAGGAAGTCAAGAAACACCTGGAGTAACAGGCAAATTTGGCCTTGGAGTACAGAATGAAGCAGGGCAAAGGCTAATAGAGTTCTGCCAAGAGAATGCACTGATCATAGCAAACACCCTGTTCCAACAACACGAGAGAAGACTCTACACACGGACATCACCAGATGGTTGACACCGAAATCAGATTGACTGTATTCTTTGCAGCCAAAGATGGAGAAGCTCTATACAGTCAGCAAAAATAAGACCGGGAGCTGACTGTGGCTCAGATCATGAACTCCTTATTGCCAAATTCAGACTGAAATTGAAGAAAGTAGAGAAAACCACTAGACCATTCAGGTATGACCTAAATCAAATCCCTTATGATTATACAGTGGAAGTGAGAAATAGGTTTAAGGGGCTGGATATGATAGAGTGCCTGATGAACTATGGACGGAGGTTTGTGACATTGTACAGGAGATAGGAATCAAGACCATCCCCGTGAAAAAGAAATGCAAAAAAGCAAAATGGCTGTCTGAGGAGGTCTTACAAATAGCTGTGAAAAGAAGGGAAGTGAAAGGCAAAGGAGAATAGGAAAGATACACCCATTTGAATGCAGAGCTCCAAAGAATAGCAAGGAGAGATAAGAAAGCCTTCCTCAGTGATCAATGCAAAGAAATAGAGGAAAACAATAGAATGGGAAAGACTAGAGATCTCTTCAAGAAAATTAGTGATATCAAGGGAACATTTCATGCAAAGATGGGATCGATAAAGGACAGAAATTGTATGGACCTAACAGAAGCAGAAGATATTAAGAAGAGGTGGCAAGAATACACAGAAGAACTGTACAAAAAAGATCTTCATGACCCAGGTAATCACGATGGTGTGATCGCTCACCTAGAGCCAGATGTCCTGGAATGTGAAGTCAAGTGGGCCTTAGGAAGCATCACTATGAACAAAGCTAGTGGAGGTGATGGAATCCTAGTTGAGCTATTTCAAATCCTAAAAGACAATGCTGTGAAAGTGCTGCACTCAATATGCCAGCAAATTTGGAAAAGTCAGCAGTGGCCACAGGACTGGAAAAGGTCAGTTTTCATTCCAATCCCAAAGAAAGGAATGCCAAAGAATGCTCAAACTACCACACAATTGCACTCATCTCACATGCTAGTAAAGTAATGCTCAAAATTCTCCAAGCCAGGCTTCAGCAATCTGTGAACCGTGAACTTCCAGATGTTCAAGCTGGATTGAGAAAAGGCAGAGGAACCAGAGATCAAATTGCCAACATCTGCTGGATCATCGAAAAAGCAAGAGAGTTCCCAAGAAACATCTATTTCTGCTTTATTGACTATGCCAAAGACTTTGACTGTGTGGATCACAATAAACTGTGGAAAATTCTTCAAGGGATGGGAATACAGACCACCTGACCTGCCTTTTGAGAAACCTGTATGCAGGTAAAGAAGCAACAGTTAGAACTGGACATGGACCAACAGACTGGTTCCAAATAGAAAAGGAGTACATCAAGGCTGTATATTGTCACCCTGCTTATTTAACTTATATGCAGAATACATCATGAGAAATGCTGGGCTGGATGAAGCACAAGCTGGAATCAAGATTGCCGGGAGAAATATCAATAACCTCAGATATGCAGATGACACCATCCTTATGGCAGAAAGTGACGAGGAACTAAAAAGCCTCTTGATGAAAGTAAAAGAGGAGAGTGAAAAAGTTGGCTTAAAGCTCAGCATTCAGAAAACTAAGATCATGGCATCCGGTCCCATCACTTCATGGCAAATAGATGGGGAAACAGTGGGAACAGTGGCTGACTTTATTTTTCTGGGCTCCAAAGTCACTGCAGATGGTGATTGCAGCAATTAAATTAAAAGACGCTTACTCCTTGGAAGGAAAGTTATGACCAACCTAGACAGCATAATAAAAAGCAGAGACATTACTTTGTCAACAAAGGTCTGTCTAGTCAAGGCTATGATTTTTCCGGTAGTCATGTACAGATGTGAGAGTTGGACTATAAAGAAAGCTGAGCACTGAAGAATTGATGCTTTTGAACTGTGATGTTGGAGACAACTCTTGAGAGTCCCTTGGACTGCAAGGAGACTCAACCAGTCCATCCTGAAGGAGATCAGTCCTGGGTGTTCATTGGAAGTACTGATGTTGAAGCTGAAACTCCAATACTTTGGCCACCTGATGTGAAGTCATTGGAAAAGACCCTGATGCTGGGAAAGATTGAGGCAGGAGGAGAAGGGGACGACAGAGGATGAGATGGTTGGATGGCATCACCTACTAGATGGACATGAGTTTGGGTAAACTCCGGGAGTTGGTGATGGATAGGGAGGCCTGGCGTGCTGCGATTCATGTGGTCGCAAAAAGTCAGACATGACTGAGCGACTGAGCTGTCTGAACTGAAGATTTCTGGAATGGTGATGAGCACTGGACTCAATTTAAAAGTCATCACTGCATTAGCCCCAGGCTTTGAATTTTGACTTCTGCTCTCTAGCTGTGAAAGTCCAGGATGGTATCTTGGTATCTTCTTCTAATACAAGGCTTTATGTATAAATGAAAATCTGCACTTAATAGAGTCATCTTTGTTAATTATCTTAGCCAGATCTCTGGATATCTGGCTGTAGCTCCCACATCAGTACTTGATGCTTCATCTTGCACTTTTACGTTACGGAGACGTAAACCTCATGAACCAACTTCTGCTACCTTCAAGGTTTTTTCCTCACCTCTCTCAGCCACAAAATTGCAGACAGTTAGGGCTTTCTTTTGGTTAGGCGTCTTAAGGGAATGTTGTACTTGGTTTGATCTTACATTCAGACCGCTGAAACTTTCCATATGAGCAATGAGCCTCTTTTACTTTCTTATCACTCATGTGTTCAGTGGAGTAGCAATTTTAATTTCAAGAACTTTCCCTTTTCATCCAAAAATTAACTGTTTGTTGCACAAGGCTTCCCTGGTGGCTCAGATGGTAAAGAATCTGCCTGCAATGTGGGAGACCCAGGTTTGATCCCTGTGTTGGGAAGATCTCCTGGAGAAGGGAATGGCTACCCATTCCAGTATTCTTGCCTGGAGAATCCCATGGACAGAGGAGCCTGGTGGGCTGCCATCCATACGGTTGCAAAGAGTAGGACATGACTGAACGATTTCATTTTTTTTCTTTTGGTGGGGAAGGCCTAACTTTTGACCTATCCAGGCTTTCAATGTACCTTCCTCGCTAAGCTTAATCGTTTCTGGCTTTGATTTAAAGTGAGAGACCTGCAACTCTTCCTTCCACTTGAATGCTCAGAGGCTATTGTAAAGTGATTAATTGGCCTAGTTTTAATTTGTCTTATCTCAGTGAATAGGAAGGCCTGAGGAGAGGGAGAGAGACAGGAAAAGGCAGGTCAGAGGAGAAGTCATACACATCCATTAAGTCTGCCATCTTTATGTTGTTACAGTTCGTGGTGGCCTCAAACAATTACAACAGTAATATCAGAGATCACTGATCACATATCATCATAACAAATATAATAATAACCCCAAAGTTTGAAATATCATGAGAATGATTAAAATATGACACACAGACATGAAAGGAATAAATGCTGTTGGAAAAATAGTGTAGATTTGCTTGCTGCAGGGTTGCCAAAAATCTTCAGTCTGTAAAAAGCACAAGATCTGTGAAGCACAATTAAATGAAGTGCAGTGAAACAAGGTATGCCTGTAATTCAAATTGGAATAATCTATTGAATTCAACCTTGGAATAATCCATTGAAACAAATCAGAGAACGACATAAAAAACACTCAGAAACAATGCCAGGAGAAGGCATTTACCACATAATATCCCTGATAAGAGTTTCTTCTGAAGTTTCTCTTTATACGTGCATTCTTACTAAGTGAAAAAAAAAGGAAGCAAGACAATAGCATTAGAAAATTATCTAAAAGTAAGGCCCTTTCTGAATGAGGAATACTTTTCTTCATGGTTGCTCATTTCTTTGTGTGTCTGTTTTGATTATTCAGTTCCTCTAATAGTCACTCAACAAATATTTAATGAGTGTCTGATATGTGACAGGCACTCTTTTAAGTTCTCTAGATGTATTGGTGACAAAATAGTAAAAGATTCCCATCCTCATGGCTTTTATATTCTAGGGAGAGTAGCAACTTTTGTTGTAAAGTTAATCATATTATAGAAATAACATGTAAAAGAAGTTATTTTAAAATTGAATATATTTCGTATTTTATACTACACCCTCAAACATACAAGGTTTGTTGTTCAGTCGCTCAGTTGTGTCCAACTCTCCTGCAACCCCATGGAGTATAGCCTGCCAGGCTCCTCTGTCCATTGGATTCTCTAGGCAAGAATACTGGAGTGGGTTGCCATTTCCTTCTCCAAACACAAGATTTAGCTTATGATAAATCAATACCCCATCATATAAAGACTTCTAAAAAAATTTTTGTTACATTAATGAGTCAATAATAGGACTGTTTCCTCAAAAATAGTAAACAATGCAGAGTTATTTTCATCTTAAAGAAAGGTTGGTAGATTTAAAGTGAAAGTTTCAAGAAACAGACCTAGACACCAGAATAAGGCAAGTCAGGTTTGGGTTACTAATTTTGCTATTCCCATACTAAATGAGTACCCCTAATTCAGAGCTGAAGAACTAGATGTGGTTATACACCAAGGCATAGTTGAAATGAAAGTTTTATAAAAGTATCATAAGCAAAATTCGGTATCGTTATGATGGCAGTTTTAGGATTTTATTTTTGACACTCTAGTCTCAAATTGTGTTTGATGTGGTTATAACCAAGGCAGTATTGAAGTGAAAGTTTCAAAACAAATTCAAAGAGTTATCAGAAATATAATCAATATAAAGGCAATGTTAGGATTTTAAAATTTGGCACCTAATCTTCAATTAGCACTTGAAATTTTACAGTGAAGTATTAGACATGCTTATAAAACAGTGTTACTGATTTTGATGTATACTTTGTGAGTATGGTTTGAGGTTCATCTACGTGGAGTTCCTGATGGAACCTTTGATATGAATCCAGTCATAGAGGGGATGGTCTCACCAATTCAGATTGTTGGATATTCTCCAGGAATACTGGCCAGGACTCTTTAAAGGATCCAGAGAAGAGAGAATGTAGGTGGCCACCCTCAGATGGCGCCTCCCATTTGGTCTCTGACCCAACCCACAAGACTGCGGTAGTCAGGGTGATGTGTGCCCACGAGGCACACCTGTACTGCTGTTCGGGGTCATCTTCCAGGGCTATGTTGGAAGAGAAGACTAATGGGAAGACATTTCTTCTAAGTTTAATCTGAACATTCTTAGAGAATATCACAATGGCTTGCTTTCAGAATTTTAAAAATAATTTTCCATTTTCATGTATTCTGACTTTGTATATTTACAAGTTAATTTTATCTTGTTTGTAGTTACTAGGGTCTGAATCTTGTGGTATTAATACTCCATGATTCAAATGAGCAAAAACTTGCTTCCTGTTACAAAATGGGGAATGAATAATATAGAAAAGTAGTATCTTCCTCATAGGACCATTCCATTTTGTACAATCTCCTGAATTCTAATTCCCACTGGTTCATGGGCTATAACTTTAGTAATATTTTCTCAAAGTAGATTTTGCAAGTCTATTTTTCTTGATCTAAAGACATAAAGCTCAAAGTTCTTCTTGGAAAGAGAATTAAAAACATTTTAGTTACCCTTATCACTTAGAAAATCAGATGTCAGTCAAAACTTACATGTCATACTGAAAAAGCAAAACTCAGATGCTGTCTGCTCTTGAGGAGAGATTTCTTTGCAGTTACACAACCCACCAGGTATTTGGAGCCCATGAGTAATGTGCTTCTTCTTTGTTTGTAGAGTTGTTCTTGGTTGGAAGTACATGCAGAGGAAGTGGTGAGTGGTAACATCCCTGCCTGGAAGGAGCCCTAAGAAGTGCCTAAACTGCTTTTCTGTTTGCTCCTCTTCCCTTCGGAGTAAGTGGGGCGAAAGAGTTTGGGCCAGGAAGCAATTGCTTCTTTTATTCTGCTTAATGTGTATGTCCTGTCTGGGGATTTGGCAAAAAAAAAAAAAGACTCATTCTCTAACCTTGTTTTGAATCCCCCGGTGTTGATATATTTTCCCACATTCCAGAGAAAGAACATTAGAATGCTAAAAAGTAAAAGTGTAAGAAGTCAAAAAAGATGAGGTGTGGGCATACAAAGTGGCGGTCCAGTCCTCTAAAACATTACTGGCAGAAGTAGACTTAAAACAGGGTTTAAAGTTAGATAGACCTGAGTTTAAATTCTACTTGTCAATGTATGGCAAAACCACTACAGTATTATAAAGTAATTAGCCTCCAATTAAAAAAAATAAATTCTACTTGTCTTATTATTTTGCTGAGTTACTTTGGCCAAGTTATTTAACCTCTTTAATGTTCTGTTTTCTCATTCAAATGAATGATAATATTAATACATCCTTCCTCAAGGATAAATATTAGTTGAAATTGTATATGCACATTTTAACATAGTGAGCTCCTAATAAGTGGAAGTTATTATTAATACATCCTAGGATGAGAAAAAAGGCATAGAGAATGAATAATGTTTTATTAATAAAATATTAATAGATGGATTATTTGTGGGCAAACAATTTAGGACTGGATTTTCAAGGAGTCATCTCTTTTACCAGGTGTAGTTAGGTTTGCTCTGCTAGTAATAAGGATATATCTAGTTACCTTCTTCAACCAGAGTCATGGGGCAAAAGTTAATGAATAAGATTCAATATATTTACTGAGCATTCTAAATTTTATGCAGTCGTTTGTATACCACTTTCACAATGTGTGTCCTATTCTTACTATCTAGTATATTCTTTTCTTGATAGTTTTCTTCAGTTTGACTCACACTTTCCTCAACTTCATTTAAATCTCATTTAAGCAACATTAGCTATAAAGTCATGGGTTTGCTATACACATTATATTTTTATAATACACTCTAAAAACATATACTTGAGAAAAGTTCCTCCTATCATCCATGGGCCACTTAAAATCATCTCACACAAGTTACTGTAGTTTGGAAAATATTGCCACATGTGATCTTTCTTAGTCCTTGTAACAATTATATGAGGCAAAAAGAGAAGGCATAATTATTCCCATTTCTAAGATGAGAAAATCAGGTTCATGGATAAAATTTTACAGCCAGTAAATTTCCAGAAATGGGCCTGGTACTCATGCTTTCTCCATATCAACCCAGTGCTTCTACTGTACTATGAATGCTTCTAAGGAACACAACTTAGAACTAAAAGTAAAGTTTTTTTCCATTTAGATATGACTATTTTGGAATTTGGTGGTAATCTGAATGGCAACCAGACAGAAAATAATTAGCAAACAGAAATACTGAGAATAGATTGCCAAGTGATGGTCGGCAGCATCTCAGATAGTTCCAGATTAGCTCAGCCTCCTAGGAGTCATGGCTGTGTAATCCCCTCCACTTGAATAACTTACTTTGAACCAATAGAATGTGGCAATTTAGAGAAGGTATCATATCCCTGAATACAAAAGTTTGCAAAGGACTGTCACTTCTATCTTGCTAGAAGACTCTCTCCTGCTGACTCTGATGAAGAAAAGTTGCCATAGGAGAGAGGACCTGAGGGCAGTCTCCAGCTAAAGCTGGCAGGGAACTGAAGCCCTTTGTTCACCTTCTCTCAAGGAAATTAATCCTGCCAACAATCAGGTGTATTAACTTGGAAGCAGCACCTTCCCTAGGTGAGCCTTCAGATGAGACCCCAGCCCTGCGGGACACTTTGACTGCAGCCTGGTGAGGAACTGTGAAGAGGAGGACCTGTCACACCATCCTCAGAATCCTGGCCCACAGGCATTTTAAGCCATTCATTTTGGGGAAGGGGTGATTTAATTTACTATTCAGCAACATGTAACATGAGTCCATAGGGGTCCTTCTAAGAAGTGACTCAATGAGGTGGGATCAAGTGAAATGGTTGTGTGTGGGCCCCAAGTGTTTGCAGTTCTAATGGATTGTGATACCTAACACTGGACACCTTTTCTATCTCTTTTATTCTCCCATTCTTTCCTCCTTTCCCTCTCTCTTTCCCTCCTCTTCATTTCTTCTACTCTTTCCTATGTTTTTAATTAATAGAGCAGTTGGAAGTTTAAAGAGAAAAGTAACACTAAAGAGAACTTCCATCTGTAAAACATTATCATGTAACCTTTCTACAATGCCTTGCCCTGGGCTTCATATGCAGGTTTCATGTGCATATGTGGGAAGTACTTGACAAAGGTTCAACTCTTGCTATTATTTAATCATCATGGAGTTGCTTCATTACTGTCCATTCCCTTTTGTTTTCAGTTTTCTATTTGTGAGAGTATCTTTATTCCTTGCGGATTTTGTATAATCATCTTTTCCCTTTTCCTCTGTGTGAGATTTATAGCACTGATCTATCAGTATCATTTGCTGACTTTGATGTGAAGATGGTTTTTTCTGTACGTATCCTTTCTACAAAATTAACAACATTGAGAATGAGGAAATGACATGCCTGCTTTACATCATAAAGAGTCCCCTTGGATTTTCTATTCACCACATTACCTAAAAGATTTTCACTTTTTTTTTTCTTGGCCCTACTGTGCATGTGTGGGTTCTTAGTTCCCCCATGATGGATCAAACCCATGCCCTCTGCAGTGAAAGAGTGAAGTCTTAACCACTGAACCACCAGGGAAGTCCCCTTCTCCTCCTTTTTCTATTTTGAAAGATTTTTACTTTTAAGCAGTGTTTACTTCTATCTCACATGAGCAAGTAGCCAGAGAGAATTAGGCAAGGACCATTCCAAGTGATTCTATCTGTGTACATCCTTGAAAATAATCTGAAACTAGTCCTTGATAAATGGGGGAGAGGTGAGTTGTGTGAAGGGCCAAAGTGGGTGGTGAGGAAGGTATATATACAGACAAATTTGAATCACAGATTCCTCACTGTATGTCAGCAAAATTTAATAATAGCACTACTCCTAAACACACACACACACATGTAAATGAATCACATAAAAACTTCCAACAAGTGCTGGCAAGTCAGATGGCAGACTCATCCCGAAACCTGTTTCTCTAATAAAAACCTTGTAATTAAAAACAAGGTTGTCCATAAATTATAACATATAATAACAATTATATGCACTGGTACCAGACTTGATTAGAAAGCTAAAAGTTAGCTTTCTCAGGTGAATTCTTCAACTCGACCATAGGCAACTAGCAGGTTATCATCTATACTTGAACAGTGAGATGCTGCCTGGTCCAAATGCTAATAGCTATGGACCCTGTTCCAAAAAGAGACTGAGGTGATATAGTTTTACTCATCTTGTAAGAACAATACTAGTGTTTGCCATATATTGATAAAGTTCTTACTATGTGCCAGATACACAGTTAGACATTGAATGTGCTGTCTCAGTTTATCTTCTTTAAAGTCAGAGAACAGTTTATCATGTTTTATTTATATAAAACTGAGGTTTAAAGTGGTTTACTGATTTTCCCAAGTTTACACAAGTAATGAGTGACCAAGTCAGGGTTTGGATCTAAGTCTGCCTGATTCCTCAAAGGTGCTCTTTCCATCAGAGTTGTGGCCTTGATAAAGGACATGGAATTAGTGAATATATTAGTGAAAAAAAAATATATAGCATATGGCTGTGGCCTTACACCATACCCTATTGAATGCGTGGTAGATTGGATGTGCGTGCTAAATCACTTCAGTCACATCTGATTCTTTGCGACCCTATGGACTATAGCCTGCCAAGCTCCTCTGTCTATGGGATTCTCTGGGAAAGAATGATGGAGTAAAAGAGGCCTTTTCTCTGTTGCAACCTTTTAAATCTCGGACAAGTCACCCAGGTTTGCTGAGTTTTTGTTCTTGTGTGTATTTTTTTTTTTTTTTGCAAATTGATGAACACTATCATATCAATTAATTATTAGCTAATATGCCTTCCATATTAAAATACTATTCTTCTAGTCTATAAATTCATCTACTCAGGTGCACCAAGCTAACAAGCCTAAGGCAAGTGAACCCTATAATGTGGCATGCTGTTCCTTTGGAGTTCCCCCATGGCAGGGGGTCAGTGTCTGAGAATGGATGGAAGTTCCCTGAAACGATAGTACTATTTTTTCATTGTGTTTCTCCCTCTCTTTCTCTCTTGGTTTGGTAAGCCCAGTTTGGTAAGATGTCTGTGAGAAACTGAAGTGTGAAGGAGCTGAAAGCCCTGAAACTAGAGTACTATTTTTTCCTTGTGTTTCTCCCTCTCTTTCTCTCTTGGTTTGGTAAGCCCAGTTTGGTAAGATGTCTGTGAGAAACTGAAGTGTGAAGGAGCTGAAAGCCCTGAAACTAGAGTACTATGTTTTCCTTGTGTTTCTCCCTCTCTTTCTCTCTTGGTTTGGTAAGCCCAGTTTGGTAAGATGTCTGTGAGAAACTGAAGTGTGAAGGAGCTGAAAGCCCTGAAACTAGAGTACTATTTTTTCCTTGTGTTTCTCCCTCTCTTTCTCTCTTGGTTTGGTAAGCCCAGTTTGGTAAGATGTCTGTGAGAAACTGAAGTGTGAAGGAGCTGAAAGCAGGTCTGGGAAGGATGTGAAAGAACTCCTTGATAAAATTCAGGTTCTAAATTTTGGAAACACAAATATGCTTTCCCCAGCTGAGTTTTTAAGGAGTGGAAGAACGATCAATGCACAGGCAGAATGCCCTAAATTGATTGCAGTGTACTCCCATTTCTTAGAATTTCATAATTCTCTAAAAGTATTTATTATACTCAACCTTTTAAAAATACTTAATGGCATACTGCATTGCAGAAGTTGGCCAAATTGTTCTCTAAAAGGCCAGATAGTAAACTCTTTACCTTTTGTGGGCCAGATACTCAATTCTGCTGTTACAGCACCAAAGCAACCATAGATAATACAGAAATGAATGAGAATCTCTGCATTTCAGTATAGTTTTATCTACAAAAACAGACAGCAGGACAGATTGGACACAAGGGTCACAAGATGCTGACTCCTGGTATAGGGGAGACAGTTCAGGGGGAATCTGAGTATGGTTCTTTCACTCTAACTAGTATTCTTGGGAAAGATATTTAATTTAGATTTGATGTAGCTTTCTTATCTGTAAAATTGGAAAAATAAAACCTACTTCACAGACTATTATGAAGATTAAGCCACGTAGCCAAATACAGCAAACTGGCACCTAATAACTGCTTAATAAATGGTAACTATAATTATTATCATCATCACAGTATTATTATTTTAATTTCTCTTAGTTTTTTTTTTTTTTTTCCACTTGTTCCAGCAGTCTAGCTAATGTATTTACAGCAAACCAATAAATGCTGTTGAGGGCAGGCGGAACTGTGTTTTTTGCTTGTTTACCATTGAAAATCCTTCTACTGGAATTGGAATGTTGCTTAAGAAAGTGTTGGTACTTATTTCATACTTACTGAGCTAATACCATTCTCTCTTAGTTCTAATTTCTCTGCCTCAAGATCTTTGAAAACCATTGTGTAGGAATGGGTGTAGGTGTGCCTTTCCCCTTTATTTTCCTTGTTGGGTAATCACGTATATGTCCATTGGCACCAAACATAGCTCTCACCTCTCCTCTGCTGCAGGCTTCTAGTGACTGAACTCGGACCAGCCCTGCTGCTGTGAGTGGGAGAGTCTGGGTGTGTCTGCTTGGGCTGTGGCACCAAGGGAGGGTGGGTATGCCTGTTCCACTTCTGTAACGTGGACGCTAACCAAGTGGCTGCCACGCTGTGTATTTGCCTTTGTCTTCTCCGTGGAGCGTCATTGGCTGATTTGAGCTGCTGGGCTGGATCCCACATCCTGTACATATGCGTACTGGCTTTCTCTCTGTGGCCTGCAGCCTCATTTCTAGAGGTGAATTTGGCTCATAAAAGTGAGACTCTAGCTTTTTATCTTTGTGAATTTCCCTAGAAGGAGAAAAGGTGATGATCACAACTGAGGGTCTTGAGTCATCGCAATACTCAAAGAGAATTTTTTTGTCAAAGGAGAAAATTGTACAGTAAGGCAGAAGCCATAGAATGGAGCCTGGGATTTTGACTCACCATGAACGGAGGGGCTACATTTAACAGATGACTTTCAATTTCCATTATTGAAAGGATAATCAGTTCTTTTCCCTTTTTTTCTTGACCTTTCCCCCATTCTCTCTTTTTCATTCACCTTTCTTGTAATGAAGAGTAAAGACAAATGATAACAAGTAGGCTGTGGGCTGGTATGGAGGCTAGATATACACTTAGCATCTGAAATTGGGTCAAAGTTCACTTTTCTTTTTGAATTAAAATTATAGTGTGCACGGGTTAATTAGATTGAAGGCTTTAAACATTAATAGAGATAAAGCTTGCAAAAGTGACTCCAGAGAAAGTGTCTAAAACAACCTAGTAATACTTAAGGATAATACTAAAAGTTTTCACACACTGTACCTTAAAACAAAATTATTTTTGGTAGGTAAAATAATCCAAACACTCAAAACATTTCTTTATTAAAAATTCATTCTAAATCATTGTAATTTTGGAGGTAAAAAATAATAGTGATAAGTAAAGAATGCATAATATTTCATATTTTATTTACATATTTGTGCCTTTTGCTTAATTTGTGCTTTTGCTTAATCTTTAGAAAAAGTGTTTAAGTTGAATCAAATAACAAAGAAAGTTTTAGCCTCGACTGTTTCCTCCTGATTGTTTTCTTTCACTTCTATACACAGGGACATGTCTGTATGCTAAGCTGCCTCATTCTTTTAACATCACTGTATGAGATATTCTTTTTTTTTTTTTGAGATATTCTATAATTTATTTACACTCCCTTATTAATGGGTTCTTAGCTTATTTCCTATTTGACTCAGAAAGGTTTACACTTGTGGGCTCATGCACAGTTAGAAATTGTATGCTAATTTCATGGTGGTGTTTTCTTCCATAGCTCCTGGTTTCTTGCATGCCTTTGAGAATGATCTTATGAAAAAAGCCCAAATTGCTTTTGGAAAGATGTTTTATATATATCTATTTCCAGGTCTATTCTATGATTTAGCTGCATCAGAGACCCAGCAGTATAGGTTTAATTCGAACTCCAGCAAAACCTAATACTATGGTTGGACTCTGGTCAGGCAACTTGCCACTAACTCATCTGTGGGATGGAATTTAAAGGTGACTCTTCCACATTTTCACATCAACATACTGATTTGGCCTTAGTGCCTACTTGCTGTTCCTTTCTCTTGATAGAGCTCATAAAACTATTTGTGTACATGTCCCTGTCTTCTTCATTCCTCTAAGGGTAGGGACCATACCTCATCATTTTTGTCGTTTTGAAAGTTTTGATCACAAGGCCTGGCCCAGAGTGGTTACTCAAGAAATGTGTGTTAGAGAAATGCTAATAGTGGTTTAGTCGCTAAGTCATGTCTGACTCTTGCGACCCCATGTACTGTAGTCTGCCAGGCCTCTATGTCCATGAGATTTCCCAGGCAAGACTACTGGAGTGGGTTGCCATTTTCCTTCTCCAGGGGATCTTCCAAATCCAGGAATTGAACCCCGGTCTCCTGCATTGCAGGAGGATTCTTTACCACTTGAGTCATCAGGGAAGCCCCAGAGAAATAATTATACTCAGCTAGAAATTCTCATTCAGATTTCCATATCTGAACAACCGGCTTTCAGGTGTTTGGGTGGGATAAAGAAGAAATATGGCTTTTAGGTACATACTACACTTTAATGTAGAATTTAAGAGCTGCCACATATAGTTCAGAATCCTCTGTGGCTTTCCAGAATTAACCTCACTTCTGTACTAGCCATGTCTCAATGCTTGGTGACTCTTATCCTGGCATGTTTTGGCAGGAAAGAACTCTTCACCTGGTTTGCCTAATCTACATTGGCTTCTAGTTTCAACAGGAATTGTTTACATGCATTTAATTTTAGCTCTTGGGCTATAACATATCATTGTTCTTTTTACTTATCCCCTCCCCTTGTACTTGAAACAGACAGGCATCTTCAGTTCCTGCTGTTCCTGTTTGGTATGCTCTCAGGTGACTTTTAGCTTTGCCTTTTAGATTTCCTGGCACTCCGACATATTTTCCAGTTGTATTTCTTGTGTAAGAAAATATAGACTATGTCATTATAAAGGGGAGTGGAATTTGGGAGACAGTATTTAAATCATTCAGGGAACTAATATCCTGGATTTAAGAAAAAGTAAAGTATTTGCATGACCTTATCTAATTGTTCTGTATTCAATTTACAGGATACTGTATCCAGCTCTTAATTTTATCTATTCCTGTCACAATGAATCTAGAAGAAAAATATATATTTGGAGCTTAGTTTTAAATAAGTCATTTTTAGTAGAATTACTTTTATTAATTTTTTCTTATTTAGGGGAAAAAAGCATTCCCTAGAAAAATAATAATGAACTTTGGACAAAACAATGTTTTCCTAAGCTTGAGTACTCCATGAAAATTGAAAGTACCCAAAACAATCTTGTACAAGTGCTTTGAAAAGTCTCTTGCACAACTCAATTTCTTTATAGTACTTACACAATCATATTTCTGAATGATTTTCTATAAACAATTTTTTTAGGACAAAAAGCTTAAAGATGTACAAAGAGATAGCTTTAGAAGGAAATAGATTTATGATTGTGTACTTCTACACGAGGACAGACATAAAATTATGTATTTTTTTAAGTACAAGTTTCATGTCAATTGTTGAGACAAGGAAATGCAACACACTGTAGGAGGTAATAGTTTGCCACCTAGAGGAGAGATATGAAACAACATTCCTTCAAACAACTTCAGTAGAATTCATTCCTTAATTATTTACTCATTTAATTATCAAAAAAATAAGTATCTACTAGGCTTAATTATTGTGCCAGTACATATTTGATAATCTAAAGATTTATGAGCTCAAAGAAACCACAAAGTGTATCTTACTTTAATTGCACGGCTGCTTCTTTTTAAAATCTTATATTTTTAAGACTATAACTCAAACATCTGGACAACCCTAAATATCATATTTGTGATATGTTACTTTTAGCTGTTGGGATATATTTATTGGTTTTTACTCATCCCACTGTAATATCTACAGTGTAGATATTAGTGGCTTCTCTGTACAAATTAGGAAATGTAGCCTGAGAGAAATTAAATAACAAGTTTAAAGTGTTACAGCTGTTTCATTATAGTGCCAGTGTGACTCCAGAGTGACATCACCCTGCTCAATTCTAGTCTAATCCAGATGCTTACAAACTATCAGATTGTATCTGGGGTGTGGGCAGTGCTTATGGGTTGAAAAGGAGATCATGGCCAGCATTGGACTATCAAGAAAGCAAGCTGGGAGAAGCTTGATGAAGTCAACCAACTAGTCAGAATATAGTTGGTAGGATTGCTCATATATATTGGTCATATATATAGGTTCCTTGTTCATTCCATATAATCAACTCCTAAATATCCCTGAGTTAGTCCATTGTAGGCCAAAATAAATAGAAGGCTGTGACAGTCAGTGTGCACGATCCCCCACTTTGCAGCTGGGTGTCTAATATCGTTAAAAACCACATCTCATGCAATACAGAGATATACAATTTATAAATGAATACATCAAACTCTTTTGCCATCTGATTCAATGTTTTGTCATTTCTGTCAAGTAGACAGGCCATGCTGATTATGTAGATGTGGAAACTGAAATACAAGAGGTTCCCCGAATTCAGTTCTGGTTCCAGGTAATCCTTGGTGCTGGAACTAGTCCCTAGGTTTTCTGAGGTCAACTCAGCATTTTTTCTGTCATTTCTCATCACCAGTAGAACTGGCTTTGCTTTCTCTGACTTTTCTTAGTCACTTCTGTGGTTTTATACCATTCCCTCCTTGTCATTAAATAACTCTCAAGGCAAGGCAGAAATTCTCATGAAAATAGAAAACAAATGTACTAGAGAGGCTGGCCTCTCTAGAGATAAAACAGAGATAAGGAGAAGGCCTGTTGTGAAGTGGTGTTCATTGCTGCAAAGGAGAAAATGGATATATTGGGAGGAAAGGAAAAGAGAGAAAATGAGAACCTCTGAATTAGTTCTGAAGTAGTGAGGAGAACAAATGTTATTTGTATACCTGAAAACAGGTCTCATCTGGAGGAGTTGCATCTAAGGTGAACAAAAGTGTAATTGTAGAAACTGTCTAGCTGTTGAGGTTCTACTGGCAACCATTTTTCAAAGTAAAGAAAACTGATCAACCTCTAGTTTGTTTATGGAGAGGACTTTGCCCAGCTATACCCAGAAAGCTTGAAAATATCACACCAGCACAACCCTGAGACAAACTGTGTTTACCAAGGGGATTTTCTTAAAGAGAAACATTAAGAAACATTAAACAAAATTTGTTTAATTCTGCTGCAGGGACATGTGATAAGTACATGATGACTTTCTATTGTAGAGTGGAAAGACTTAACCTTTCTGCATCTATTCCTGAGGGAGGAAGGAGAGCATTTTCTTAGGGTTTTGAACTTACTTCAGTTGAAATCTAACTGAAAAAGACAGCACCAGAGACTATAGCTTACTTATTTTGTATCTTTCTCTGCACTTAATAACAAGTTTTGTTTTTTTTTTGATGATGATTAATAAAGGGTGCTATATTTTATTTAGTTATTTATATTTAGAAATAATATCCAGATATTCTTATCCAATAAATTTGAATGATTTTAATAAAGACATCTGAGGACAATTTACATTCAAAAAGTAGTTCAATTTGACTTACATTTCCTTCTAGTTGAAAACTCACAGGCTCCAAACCAACTGTTTTCTGTTTGAAAAAAAATTAAAAATCACCCAGAAGCAATGACCCTGATCCCCATGCTTTTATTTATATGTGGTTAAAGTTCAAATTTCTCAACATACCATAATCTCAGTGTAACTGGCCAAATTCCATGGTGGATAATTAGATCTAGCCTAGCAGGGCAGATTTGGAGGAAGAGAGCAGTCACATTGTACTTCTGGTAATCTATGAGCCAAGTTTACTGTGTTTGACATGAGTGGTTGGACTCTCCTCACTTGCTGACTAAACTAGCCCATCAGGTTCTGCAGGTGAGATCACTGCTTGGCTCTTTCATTGCCAGGCCTGGTAGGCGGAAGAAGACATGAAATAAATGGACTGACTTTGGATTTCAGAAATTCTCTTTCCTATTTCCTCTCCCAATCCCTTTCTTCTGCCAACTGTCTAGGGACTGAAGCACTCATTTACAAATGCATGCATGCATTCATCCAACAAATGTTTACTAAGAATCCATAATGTGTCAGACACTGACCTAGGCTCTAGAAATACAATATATATATATGTAAGTACATATATATATATATAATCAGACATTTCCTGCCTTTAAGGACTTATAAATGAATAATTGCAATACTCAGTGAAAAAAAAAATAATAATAATCCAAGTCTCTTAAAAAGCAGAAAGTGCACAAAGGCATGGCATGGAAGTGTATTTATAGATGGGAACATATTAAGTTTATGGATATGTGAACCTGTTTTTCCTTTCCACTGTGCATTCAGAATAAGCCCTACCCTCCCTTCTGCACTCAGAGGCTGTCTTGGCTAAGGCCACCAAAAGCGCTGCTGGAAGCACCGATCTCAAGGGGCTCCACCCACACTGTTTTTGAGTGTCTTCCATGTGTTATCCCACAAGTACTCAGACCCATTAGTAAGATTAATGAATTTTACCATGACATTCACTTTGACCTTATCATGTTAAAGAAAAGAAAAGAGGTATGATTGAACTTCTCAAAAAGCCCTTATGTTTCAGCAAGAGTCTCTGAAGTCTCTTTTGTTGCATAATCATATAAGGATTGATGTTAAATGATATGTTTAAACTCCCCTGATCAATTGAATTATAGTCTTTATGGTTAGGTAATGTGTTGCCTTGCTTATGACATGTATACATGCTTTGAAAATCTATTTACAGCAGAGTTTTTATGCTATTCCTATTAATAGGCTGTCATTGTAACACTATTAAAACACTCTTTATATAGGGGTTTTAATTCAGCCTGTTTCTTTCAGTTTTAGCTTCCTCCCTGACCAATTGTGCTGGGCTATCAGGTCTGCATTATGATTATGAAGCTTTAGGTTATTTGTTGGTATAATATCCACACTAATCATTCATTCAGCAAAAAATTATTGAATGCTACTATGTGCTTAGACTTTTCAAACCAGTCAGTCCTAAAGGAAATCAGTCCTGAATATTCATTGGAAGGACTGATGCTGAAGCTGAAGCTCCAATGCTTTGGCCACCTGATGCAAAGAACTGACTCATTTAAAAAGACCCTGATGCTGGGAAAGGTTGAAGGCAGGAGGAGTAGGGGACGACAGAGGATAAGATGGTTGGATGGCACCACCGACTCGATGGACATGAGTTTGAGCAAGTTTTCTGGGAGTTGGAGATGGACAGGGAAGCCTGGTGTGCTGCAGTCCATGGGGTTGCAAAGAGTTGGACATGACTGAGCAACTGAACTGAACTGAATGTGCTTAGACTTTTCCAATGTTGTGAAGAGTGAGTGGTTAAAAGTTTCCCTATATGTATTAGAAATTTAAGATTTTTTTAACCCATACATTTTAAACATTGGTAAAGTGAAAAGTAAAGTCGCTTAGTCATGTCTGACTCTTTGCAACCGCATGGACTATACAGTCCATGGAATTTTCTAGGCCAGAATACTGGAGTGAGTAGCCTTTCCCTTCCCCAGGGGATCTTCCCAATCCAGGGATTGAGCCCAGGTCTCCCACATTGCAGTTGAGCCACAAGGGAAATAATGGTAAAGACTGTCTTCTATTCATAGGTTTTCTCAATAGTAAGAAATCCCCTTGGTGTTGAGGTATGACTCACAGTTTAAGCCCTTTCCATATTCAATGCCTTTATATTTTTCTCCAGTAAGAGCTATCTGAATAAGCAGAATGTTCTGATTAAAGACACACACACAGAGTTTTTTTTTTTCTTTTTAATTTATTTATTTTTTTATTTTTTCAGTGGGTTTTGTCATACATTGACACGAACCAGCAATAGATTTACAAGTATTCCCCATCCCTATCCCCCCTCCCACCTCCCTCTGCACCCGATTCCTCTGGGTCTTCCCAGTGCACCAGGCCAGAGCACTTGTCTCATGCATCCCACCTGGGCTGGTGACCTGTTTCACCATAGATAATATACATGCTGTTCTTTCGCAACATCCCATCCTCATCTTCTCCCACAGAGTTCAAAAGTCTGTTCTGTACTTCTGTGTCTCTTTTTCTGTTTTGCATATAGGGTTGTTGTTACCATCTTTCTAAATTCCATATATATGTGTTAGTATGCTGTAATGTTCTTTATCTTTCTGGCTTACTTCACTCTGTATAATGGGCTCCAGTTTCATCCATCTCATTAGAACTGATTCAAATGAATTCTTTTTAATGGCTGAGTAATATTCCATGGTGTATATGTACCACAGCTTCCTTATCCATTCATCTGCTGATGGGCATCTAGGTTGCTTCCATGTCCTGGCTATTATAAACAGTGCTGCGATGAACATTGGGGTGCACGTGTCTCTTTCAGATCTGGTTTCCTCAGTGTGTATGCCCAGAAGTGGGATTGCTGGGTCATATGGCAGTTCTATTTCCAGTTTTTTAAGAAATCTCCACACTGTTTTCCATAGTGGCTGTACTAGTTTGCATTCCCACCAACAGTGTAAGAGGGTTCCCTTTTCTCCACAGCCTCTCCAGCATTTATTGCTTGTAGACTTTTGGATAGCAGCCATCCTGACTGGAGTGTAATGGTACCTCATTGTGGTTTTGATTTGCATTTCTCTGATAATGAGTGATGTTGAGCATCTTTTCACACACACAGAGTTTTAATTATCTTTAAATTTAGGTAGCTTTCAGTCATTGAGCACATATTAATATACTGACATAGATGAAGACTGAATTTTCCCTTAAGAGGTTTGTAATCTAGGATATGAGAGATTTGTTTCTTTCAAAATGTGACACTCCTTCCTCACTCCTCAGATTGTGAAAGTGGTTGTTTATGCATTGTTTCCCAAACTTCAGTTGTTGCTCATAATTTTCATAATTTTGCTGTATTCACATACCACATACCACCTGTACAATTGTGCTTCTGAAAATACCACTGTTTTTTTACTTAATGAAATTTATTTAATAATAATAATTGTTAAATCACTAGGTTAATGTGCTAGCTGTAAAATTTTCAAATGTACTTTAATATATATCAAGTTAAGTTGCTTCAGTTGTGTCTGACTCTTTGTGACCTTGTGAACTGTAGCCCGTCAGGCTCTTCTGTCCACGGGATTCTCCAGGCAGGGATACTAGCGTGGGCTGCCACACTCCCCTCCAGAGTATCTTCCTGACCTAGGGATCGAACCCGTGTCTCTTATGCCTTTTGCATTGGCAGGCAAGTTCTTTACCATTAGCACCACCTGGGAAGCCCTAATATGACTTCTAAGTTAAGCGTGACTTCTAAATTAAATTTGTGTGTGTGTGTGTGTGTGTGTGTTTGTGTGTGTCCCCAAATCTTCCCAAGGGCTCCTAGTACTAGATGTGTCATACCTGGGGAAGCTTTGTGAGGAATGGCAGAAAAAAATAAAATGCATAAATAATGATAATAGCCATAGCAGCCGTAACAAGAGCTATTGTTTATTGAAGGTTTCACATGGTCATTTAATTTTATCTTACTTAATCTCTGCAACTCTCACAGCCATGCCTATCACAGAGTGAAACAAAAAGGCAGGAAAAAGAGAAGAGTGGAAGTGAAGCTTCATTTTGTCTAGAGTGGCTCTAGCTAATAATATGCATCACAATATTTTAGTATTTATTCTTTATTTAGATGAGATTTCATACCCAGAATTATTTTATGAAAATTGGAGTGTGATGCTGGCAGATTAAAACACTTTTAATCAAATATATTTGCTCTATTTGTTAGCCAAACAGAATAACAATCACAGAAAAAGGATGTTAGTGTCAATTAAACCCATTCTATGAATGCAGAGAGAAATCAGATTAAAACAGTTTTATTTATATATATTTTTTGGCTAATAGTATTTTGTTTCTCTAGTTGCTCATCAGTGAGAATATCTTTGTCCTACTGAACCAAGGCATTTGTTCAAAAACCTCTGCATTATCTGGTACAGTGCCTAACTTATTAAAGGCAAAATTCTCCTATCTCTCTGCTAAAAAATAGTGAAATAAATATTTTTTATAAACATATTACAAAATGTTAAATTTGGAGGAGACCTGAGGAGACTAAGACAACTCCTTCACTTTATGGAAGGAAAAAAAGTTCAAACCTGGCAATAATTAGAAAAAATTTCCCCGTGTCTGCATAATTGGCATTTCCATCCTTTTATGACATACCCATGTTCTATTTGCATACCTGAATTTTGATTTCTAATATACTGTGAATTCCCAGCACAAACCATGCCTTGTTTCTTACAGCAGAATTCCTTGTATTTAGTGGGTCTGAAAGAATTGTTTTTTGGTTAGCTAAATTGGATAATATACCCCATAAAGCTTGCTTTTTAATTCTTCTTTGACATAAGCTTTCTAGATACTTAAGCCTCATTCAATTATTTATCTTCCCTATAAAAGTGTAAAAGATGTGTATTTGAGAGATACTTTGGTGTGAAATGTACTATAAGAAGTACTGTATTTCCAGAGCTCTGTTTTAACCTGTGAAGTTCAATGCATCTTCCTTTTTAATCCTCAAGACTGCTTTTTTAAAAAAAATAACTTGATGGAATATAACGTACTTCTGCTATCTCCCCCTTCTTCCTGTGCCCTTTTCTCTACCAGGTTTTTTTTTCTCCTAGCCTTCTTGGCACTTGGAAGACTTTTTCTGCCAGATGAGTCATTTAGAGTGGAAAATTTTAACCCGAATTTCCTTTATTGGCTGAGAAAAGAGGCTTGAAGGCAAAGATGCTTGAATTTGCTTCATTAAGGTCTTCATACCTCGCTCCTGACCCTCTCCTGAGAATACCACTTTATATTCAAGTTAGAAAACATCAAATCATCTGCTACTGTGCAGAAAAATCACCTGATCTTGAAATCACACGATCAATACTCAATTTAGAAAGTTTTTTTTGAAGAACAAGAAAAATGTTATTGATTTACTTGTGTGTGCACATTTTTCTTAATACCCAGTCTAATTCCACGAAGGATTTAAGGAGATTTTACAAACACAGATAATACTGTAGGATCAAGAGTGGAAAGGAAAAAATATGTATATTTTGCAAAAAGAGAAAAGGAAAATAGGAGAATTGTTAAGTTGAAAATAAATTGTATTCTAGCACAGAGTAGCTATCAGCTGTCGAGTGTTTATTATAGGTAGAACACAACACTATTTAATCAAAATATGTAGTCTAATATAATATGTAGCCACTGTATTGAATCTGTTTAGATTTGGTAGATGTAGAAATTGAGGCTTGAGCTGGTTAATTTATTGAACTCCTCACTGCTAATTAATGGTGGAAACAGGCTTTTGAATCCAAAGCAATCTATGGCTTGCTTTTTGCAGAGGTATTTATTATTAGTAATGGTAATACACCATACTATCTTAGCAAATATATAAATAAATTAGCTGCATTAAATCAGTCAATTTTTTCCCCTAACTGTCAATGCTTAAGAAGTACAATAGGTTGGAGAATCAGTCATTGTTGGGTACTGGTGGGAGTTGTGGTTTTGATGGAGGATGTAGTAAAATACACAGGTTGTCCCTGCTCTTTCCTACAGTTCAGGTCAAAAGTAGATCATTTAAAGACTAATGTTATCCTTGGATAACCAAGGATATTGGTGTTAAATAAACCATATAGACTCAGCCATCAAGAATCTCCCTGCAATGCGGGAGACTGGGGTTTGATCCCTGAATTGGGAAGATCCCTTGGAGAAGGGAATGCAGCCCACTCCAGTATTCTTGCCTGGAGAATCCCGTGGACAGAGGAGCCTGGCAGGCTACAGTCCATGGGGTCGCAAAGAGTTAGACATGACTGAGCGACTAACACGTTCACCTTCATATGCTGTAAATGTGAAGATAAAACACTAAAAATTTCTACTATGATGTAAATTGCTCAAAATTGTGGTTAAAGCTCTTTACAATCTCATAAATCACCATGCACATTCATCAAATACTATATATTATATATATACACACACACAGACACACACACACACACACAAATATAATACCATACTGCAATATCACAAAACCAGACCTAAAATTAATTTGTTGGCTATATTAAATACTAAATATTTAATAGGATGCAATTTTGTTTGCACTAAAGACATAGGAAAAAAAATTGGGACAATCTAAATATTTCAGGTCTCTTAAGAAAAGTCTCTTGAGAAAGTATTTTGAACAGCTTCTTTTCCTCCAGATAAATTTCCCTGTGGCAAATGGAAGCCATCAGAATAATTCCCTACACCTTAAAGCTACTTCAAAGTACTATAATTTGTCTCCTTGACAGCTTACTGAGTTAGATCAGAGTAATGATTCAAGAAAAATATGCTGACTGTCTATGTCTTAGGCACCATGCTAAGAACATTGTGCACATCATTTAAAAATTTTAATAGCAACTCCATGAGATGTTATTATCCCTATTTTAGAGATTGAGAAACCACAGAAAGATCAAAGAAGTAAAAACGATTTGCCCCAGGGCCACATCCATGATGGAGCCTGAATTTAAACCTAGACATGATCCCAAACCCCATGGACTTAACCACTGGACTGTCCCCCTATCCTCTAAAAGAACGGCTAAGGTTGTGATAAAGACTTGACTATGTATAGACAATTGCTTCAAGAGAGGAAAAAGGCAAGAGGATTTGGAGCATAGGTTTAAGTTCAGTTCAGTTCAGTTGCTCAGTTGTGTCTGACTCTTTGCGACCCCACGGACTGCAGCATGCTAGGCCACCCTGTCCATCACCAGTTTCCAGAGCTTGCTCAAACTCATGTCCATTGAATCAGTGATGCCATCCAACCAGCTCATCCTCTGTCATCCCCTTCTCCTCCTGCCTCAATCCTTCTCAGAATCAGGGTCTTTTCAAATGAGTCAGTTCTTTGCATGAGGTGGCCAAAGTATTGGAGTTTCAGCTTCAGCATCAGTCCTTCCAATGAATATTCAGGACTGATTTCCTTTAGGATGGACTTGTTGGATCTCCTTGCAGTCCAAGGGACTCTCAAGAATCTTCTCCAACACCACAGTTCAAAAGCATCCATTCTTCAGTGCTCAGTTTTCTTTCTAGTCCAACTCTCACATCCATACATGACTACTGGAAAAACCATAGCTTTGACTAGATGGACCTTTGTTGGTAAAGTAATGTCTCTGCTTTCTAATGTGCTGTCTAGGTTGGTCATAACTCTTCTTCCAAGGAGCAAGCATCTTTTAATTTCATGGCCATAGTCACTATCTGCAGTGATTTTGGAGTGCCAAAAATAAAGTCTGTCACTGTTTCCATTGTTTCCCCATCTATTAGCCATGAAGTGATGGGACCAGATGCCATGATCTTAGTTTTCTGAATGTTGAGTTTTAAGGTGACTTTTTCACTCTCCTCTTTTACTTTCATCAAGAGGCTCTTTAGTTCTTTTTTGCTTTCTGCCATAAGGGTGGTGTCATCTGCATATTTGAGGTTATTGATATTTCTCCCGGCAATCTTGATTCCAGCTTGTGCTTCATCCAGCCCAGCGTTTCTCATGACGTACTCTGCATATGTGTTAAATAAGCAGGGTGACAAGATACAGTCTTGACGTACTCCTTTCCTGATTTGGAACCAGTCTGTTGTTCCATGTACAGTTCTAACTGTTGCTTCTTTACCTGCATACAGATTTCTCAGGAGGCAGATCAGGTTGTCTGGTATTCCCATCTCTTGAAGAATTTTCCACAGTTTATTGTGATCCACATAGTCAAAGGCTTTGGCATAGTCAATAAAGCAGAAGTAGATGTTTTTCTGGAACTCTCTTGTCTTTTCAATGATCCAACAGATGTTGGCAATTTGATTTCTGGTTCTTCTGCATTTTCTAAATCCAGCTTGAACATCTGGAATTTCACAGTTCACGTACTGTTGAAGCCTGGCTTGGAGAATTTACTTTACTAGCGTGTGAGGTGAGTGCATTTGTGCGGTAGTTTGAACATTCTTTGGCATTGTCTTTCTTTGGGATTGGAATGAAAACTGACCTTTTCCAGTCCTGTGGCCACTGCTGAGTTTTCCAAATTTGCTAGCATATTGAGTGCAGCACTTTCACAGCATCATCTTTCAGAATTTGAAATAGCTCAACTGGAATTCCATCACATCCACTAGTTTTCTTCGTAGTGATGCTTCCTAAGGGCCACTTGACTTCACATTCCAGGATGTCTGGCTCTAGGTGAGTAATCACACCATTGTGATTATCTGGGTCCTAAAGATCTTTTTTGTATAGTTCTTCTGTGTATTCTTGCCACCTCTTCTTAATATCTTCTGCTTCTGTTAGGTCCATATGATTTCTGTCCTTTATTGTGCCCATCTTTGCATGAAATGTTCCCTTGGTATCCCTAATTTTCTTGAAGAGATCTCTAGTCTTTCCCATTCTGTTGTTTTCCTCTATTTCTTTGCATTGATCACTGAGGAAGATATTCTTGCTATTCTTTGGAGCTCTGCATTCAAATGGGTATATCTTTCCTTTTCTCCTCTGCCTTTTGCTTCTCTTCTTTTCACAGCTGTTTGTAAGGCCTCCTCAAACAACCGTTTTGCCTTTTTGCATATCTTTTTCTTGGGGATGGTCTTGATCCTGCCTCATGTACAATGTCACAAACCTCTGTCCATAGTTCTTCAGGCACTCTATCTGATCTAATCTCTTGAATCTACTAGTCACTTGCACTTTATAATCGTAAGGTATTTTATTTAGGTCATACCTGAATGGTCTAGTGGTTTTCCCTACTTTCTTCAATTTCAGTCTGAATTTGGCAATAAGGAATTCATGATCTGAGCCACAGTCAACTCCCGGTCTTGTTTTTGCTGACTGTATAGAGCTTCTCCATCTTTGGCTGCAAAGAATATAGTCAATCTGATTTCAGTGTTGACGATCTGGTGATGTCCATGTGTAGAGTCTTCTCTTGTGTTGTTGGAAGAGGGTGTTTGCTATGACCAGAACGTACTCTTGGCAAAACTCTATTAGCCTTTGCCCTGCTTCATTCTGTACTCCAAGGCCAAATTTGCCTGTTACTCCAGGTGTTTCTTGACTTCCTACTTTTGCATTCCAGTCCCCTATAATGAAAAAGACATCTTTTTTGTGTGTGAGTTCTGGAAGGTCTTCTAGGTCTTCATAGACCCGTTCAACTTCAGCTTATTCAGTATTACTGGTCGGGGCATAGACTTGGATTACTGTGATATTGAATGGTTTGCCTTGGAAATGAACAGAGATCATTCTGTTGTTTTTGAGATTGCATCCAAGTACTGCATTTTGGACTCTTTTGTTGAGTATGATGACTATTCCATTTCTTCTAAGGGATTCTCACCCACAGTAGTAGATAAATGGTCATCTGAGTTAAATTCACCCATTCCAGTTCATTTTAGTTCCCTGATTCCTAAAATGTCGACGTTCACTCTTGCCATCTCCTGTTTGACCGCTTCCAATTTGCCTTGATTCATGGACCTAACATTCTAGGTTCCTATGCAATATTGCTCTTCACAGCATCGGACCTTGCTTCTATCACCAGTCACATCCACAGCTGGGTGTTGTTTTTCCTTTGGCTCTGTCTCTTCATTCTTTCCAGAGTTATTTCTCCACTGATCTGGAGCATATTGAGCACCTACTGACCTGGGGAGTTCATCTTTCAGTGTCCTATCTTTTTGCCTTTTCATGCTGTTCATGGGTTTAAACTAGCTGAAATTGCTGAAATTGGAAGATGGAATTCTTGCATTCTAGTTATCGAGTGGAAGTATACCATATTCAATGTATTTCTCTATGGTGCACACTGTCCAGGTGATAAAGGGGCTTAGGAAGTGGGGATTAGGAAATATCTCCTGTGTTTAGGCCAAATCACAAGATTTATGAACACTTGCCTCTTCTTTCTCCTACATTCAGTCTCTCTTTTGATGAGAGGAAGAATAGCCTCATTCTGAATCAATGAAAAGACTTCTGTCTTCTTGCCAGCAGATATATGCTATCTGCACTGACAGAATTGAAAGTGTACCTCAAAGGAGCATTCTCTTGGGAAGAAAGGTAATGAGATAAAATAAAAGAGAATGAATATTTTTAAAACCATGGAAACCTAGGATCAAATCCTGGGGTTGATGCTTTTTAGTAGCATAACCTACTTTACTTCTTTGAGCACTGCTTTCTTTTTCTGAAACTTGAGGGTGATTCAAATTACCTCCAGGGTTATAATAAAGATATAATGCATATAATACAGATAAGTTCATGATCCTAAAAGACATAAAACAAATGAAGTCTTTTCATCTCTTGTATGTATCTAAGAGCTCTTCCCTTCCCTTCTCCTCTGCTCTCCCTCTTCTCCCTTTTCTTTTCTTTCTCTTATTTTTTCTGTAGCACTGTTTCACAAGCCCAAGAGTTTTGTCTATGTATATTGTTACTACAACTATGTATAAAAGGAGACCCTGATTCTTTGCATTTGTTTTTGTATTAATATAAGTGTCTCATCTTCACAGGTTTTAGAGGGGAACTCTGGATGCTGGTGGATCAGTGAGAAAAAGCACTTATTTTACCCTGACCTGAGCACTGAAGAGATACCCTTTCACCACTGTTGCAAATTCATGCTTCCAAGAACTGGTGAGTTGAAGAACTTATCCATTGTGTCTCCATTAAAGAAGATATATTGTAAAACATAACTAATAACATCAATGGCAACAACAACAGAAGTAGAAACAAGGGCCTACTATGTAATGCCTTCCTAAGTATTTTCCCTTTAAGGAGATTTTGAGATCCAGTTTTTCTGTGGTTAGACTCTGGATAAGAAAATATTAAGTTGGAAACTCCAAAGATGATGTAAGTCATTGAGTATATTTTAGAGCTGGATTTGTTCAACAACCACTTGTCACTGTCATCCTATAAATGTCTCTCTGTACTAACTCCATTGCCCCAGGCAGTCTTGTGCATCCATAAGACATCTCTCAGCTGTGACCTTCTCTTGGAGGGAGGGAGCTGGCCAAAGGTTGTATACCAACCAAAGCTCCTCATTATATTGGCCTAACTCTCCTGATCCTACATTTCTCAACATGTATCTTTTTCTCCTCTTCTATTGCATAAGTCCAGTGGAACCATTTCCATTGAATTACATGGAAGAGTCTGTTCATGGGGCTAGTCTGGCAGTTCTCCATTGGATATTTAACTTTCACAATTTCACAATTTGCATATACTGTTTTCTTGAAGTCATAGTTAATTCTCAGTTCCTTTAAACAGTTAAATGTCTTTAATTGCCTCTTTATGGTTTTACTGTTCCCCCACCCCAGCCGGGTAATTTTTGGGGATATATCTAGCAACCAATCCATGTCAGGGAAGCAGTAGGACAAATAAAATGATTTTGAACCACCTTGGTTGACTGTTAAGGTGTTTGCAAGAACACTGGAGAAGTGGGGAGGTTGCAGGCAATATGCTAAAATGTTCTGTTACTCTTGTCCCAACTTTGCCGCTTTGTCATTTGGGTGGCCATTTGGATCCTAAGAAATATTAATGACAAACCTAGTCTTGTTTGAAGATGAAAATCCTAACAGTGTTTACCTCATCGGGATATTGTAAGGTTTAGATGAAATAATCTGTATAAGAGGTATGGCACTATGCTTTCCATTCTATAAGAACTCAATATCAGCTGTATAGCTATTCCTACTCTCAATTCTGAAATTCTATTGGCCAACCTTTCTCCATTGGAGTTTTAAAATAAACTGATAATCAGGCTAATATGTTATATGGTTCTTCCAGGGTTCAAGCATTATTGTGAAAGACAGAAACCTTTCCTGAGTCAATACTACTTTTGAAGATAAAATTGGGATACATATTTGCAATGTATTTAACTCCAAAGAAACTATCTGAGGTAACTGGTGGGATATGGGACACAAAAACCTATTAGACATGCAAACTGAATTAATCTTAGTTGAATAAAATTCCTGAACAGCTCATTGCCACATCTGAGGGACAGTTTTGGTCTAAATGAGAATGACCAGAGATGATAGAAAAAGTTCCTTCCTGCTCTTTTAAAAAATATTAGTTAATTATATATTGACATATAGATGATGTACAATATAATGCTAGTTTCAGGTGTACAACATAGTGATGCTACGTTTTAGATGATTATGAAATAGTCAGCATGGTAGTTCTAGTAACCATCTGTATCCATACAAGGTTATCATAGTACTATTGACAATATTCCCCATCCTGTATATTACATCCCTGTGGCTTATTTATAAGTAGAAATTTGTACCTCTTAATTCTCTTCACCTATGCTTATTTTGCCCAACCTCTATTCCTTCCCCCCTGACAACTACCCATTTGTTCTCTGAATCTATGTGTCTGTTTTCATTTCATTTGGTTTGTTAGATTTCACATATAACTGAGATCATTGGGTATTTGTCTTTCTCTAACATTTCTCCTACCATAATACCTTATAGATCAATCCTCATCGTTGTAAATGGCAAGATTTCTTTTTTCATAGCTGAGTAATATTTCTCTCTGTGTATATGTATATAAGTATATATATACATATAGATCCACATCTTCTTTATCCATTCATCTATTGGTAAATAATGCTGTGGTAGCTCAGATGGTAAAGAATCCACCTGTAATGCAGGAGACCCTGGTTTGATTCCTGGGTTGGGAAGATCTGCTGGAGAAGGGACAGGCTACCCACTCCAGTATTCTTGGGCTTCCCTGGTGGCTCAGAAGGTAAAGAATCTGCCTGCAATGCAGGAGACCTGGGTTCTATCCTTGGGTTGTGAAGATCCCCTGGAGAAGCGAACAGCTACCCACTCCAGTACTCTGGCCTGGAGGATACCATGGACTATACAGTCCATGGGGTTACGAAGAGCCAGATACGATTGAGCAACTTTCACTTTCACATTGGTGGGTAATGCTGTAATGAACACAGGGGTGCATATATCTTTTTGAATTAGTGTTTTTGTTTTCTTTAGGTAAATACCCAGGAGTGAAATTGCTGGGTCATGTGGTAGTTCTAGTTTTAATTTCTTGAAGAACCTCCATACTGTTTTCCATAGAGGCTGTACCAATTAACAATCCTACCAACAGTGTTGAAGATTTCCCTTTTTTTCACATCCTCATCAACACTTGTTATCTTTTGTCTTTTTGATAACAGCTGTTCTGAGAGACGTGAGATGATATCTCAAAGTGGATTTGATTTGCATTTCCCTGATGTTCATGATGCTGAGAATATCTTCATGTGTCTGTTGGCCATCTGTATGTTTTCTTTGGAAAAATGTTTATTTAGATAACCTGCCCATGTTTTATCAGGTTATTCTTTTGCTATTGAGTTGTATCAATTATATATATATATCCCCATATTGGACACAATTGTTTCCAAATATCTTCTCCCACTCAGTAGGAGGCTTTTTCATTTTGCTGATGCTTTCCTTTACTAAGCAACAGATTTTTTTAGTTTGATGTAATACTATTTGTTTATTTTGGCTTTTGTTTCCCCCTTGTCTGAAGAGACAGATCCAAAAAAAATATTGCTAAGTCCAGTGTCAAAGGGTATACTGCCTATGTTTTCTCCTTGGAGGTTTATAGTCAATTCTTATAATTGTCTGTAATCCATTTTGAATTCATTTTGGTATATGCTGTGAAAAAGTAGTCCAGTTTCATTCTTTTGCATGTAACTGTCCGGTTTTTCCAACACCACTTATTAAAGAGGTTGTCTTTCCCCCACGCTATAGTCTTGCCTCCTTTGGTGCAGGTTAATTGTGTGTGTGTGTTTCTGGGACTCTTTCCTGTTCTGCCTAAATGCAAACCTGTGTGGCATTTACCCAAGAAATGCAGCCTTTTAGATATGAGTGTGAACTCCACAGGTCCTTTCTTGTGAAGCTTCTCTGCCCTTTCTTTTTAGAGCATTTGCTCACACCACCCCCTCTCTATGGGCCTCCATGTGGGCCTCCAGAACCTTCAGCTCTAATACAAAGGGCGTTCCAACCAGCCAGATCACGTGGCCCAACTTTTAATAGCAACTGCAAAAAGCTGGGGCAAAAGAGAAACTTGATTTCCTTCACAGAACTGAAATGGCTCTGACTAAAACCAAGGGCCCTGAAGTCAGACAGACCTGAATTTAAATACTAGTTCTAACAATGAATTTCTTCCTAAACTTAGGCATAATGTATAATATTATTAAATGATATATATTTCATGGGATCATAATGAAGAGGAAGTGAAGTCATATTTGTAAAGAGCTTCATAGATTGGCCAGCATATAGTAAACATTTAGTAATTAGTAGCTATTATTATTTTTTCCCCAAAATATTTTGTTTGCCAGCAATCATGAAAGTCAGTCTTTGTATAGATCCCATGGCTAGGACTTGGAGAAGAAAAATGGTCTGAAAAATTTGGACAATTATCTTTCTCCTTAGGATCAAGGAAGGCATTTTTTTTCTTAAATATCCAAATGGTCCATGTCCAGGGACTTGCCACATCTATACCTCAGTTGTATGCATTTAAAAACATGTATATACACACATATACTTAGGTATTAATATAATATATGAATATACTTTCTGTAACATTTTGCTCATCTGTTCTCTCCAATGACTGTAACCCTGTGAGGTAGGTTTTATATTATTCTATTTTATGATTAAAGGGAAAAAAAAGCAACTTGGCCAAGCCACAGACCTTGCAGCTGATTAGGGATAGAGCTGGGGTGTCCTGACCCCTTTCCAGTTTTTCTTCCTTTGTACTGCTCCAATGACCATGGAAACGAAATGCACTGGAGCTTGGCTGCCAGAGAAGTTTCAGCTGATAGGTAACCAAAGGAAACAGCATGGCTGAAATCCAGTTAAAAGTTAAAATCCCGTTGGGCAGTTCCTTCTTAAATGACGACAGGAATTGCTGTCACATCCCTGTCTAGCCACTTTGCAAACAGCGGGGATGTTAGCAAGAGCTAGCGGTGAATGGTGAATGCTTCCTAAGGGAGCTGTGATTGCTTTGGCTGGGTTCTGCCGTAGCCGTTTCCTGGTGATGAAGAGACTGTAGGCAGACAATCAGAGGCGGTTACCATTTTCTAATAACCACCTCAGGCTTTTGGCACGGTCTAGGGAGCTCTTTATGTTATTTTATGCTACTTGTCAAGTCCAACTGCTTGTCTAATTTCGCTGGGGAATATGACACTGTCCATCAAATCGCTCACCACAGTGGGATCCAGTGTGTGCTTTACACAAGTGAAAAAGTGAGTTAGTCACTCAGTCGTGTCTGACTCTTTGCAACCCCGTGGACTGCAGCCTGCCAGGCTCCTCTGTCCACGGAATTCCTCAGGCAAGGGTACTGGAGTGGGTCGCCATTTCCTCCTCCAGGGGATCTTCCCAACCCAGGGATCTAACCCAGCTCTCTCACATTGCTGGTGGACCCTTTACCGTCTGAGCCACCAGAGAAGTGTGTTTTACACATGGGGTTGTCAAAGGGGTTCTGGTCGTCTCTGACAAGCAAACAGCAGAGAGAGAAATTTTTTTAAATGGCCCCATTTTACCCAGTTTTCCCATCTGTGGTCCCATGGTGTTTTGAAATCGGGTTGTGGTCCTGAGTGAATGACACGAGGAAACACTTTGCTGCTTGTATTGCCTACTTGGTTTTCATGAACCTCACATGGACTGGCTTCATCCTGTCCCCAAGTCCATAAGCCTCTATCTTCCTCTCTGCTTCCTGTGCAGGCTTCCTCTGGTTTGTGGGCTGTGTACTTCATCTTGTTCCTTCAAGGCAAGGCCTGAGCTGCTGGTCAAACAGTTTCTGTGGTGGCTTCTGCCATCTGCTTATCATCCAATCCCAGGCTCAGGTTTTCCTTCCTTGTTGTTTATACCTGAAATAGCTCTTTTCCCAGATTTTTCTATAGCTTTCTCTTTCCACTTTCTTTCCCCTCTTCATAGTAATTAAGCAGAAGTTATACTCCCTTTCACCCTTCGACTTTGTAATACATTTTTCCCTAAAGAGTTATGTTCATGAAATTAACCAAAACATGTTAAACTTGGTATTGATTCTATGACTTCATAAACTCTACTCCTTGACAGCTTTTTTTTTTGTGAATGAGCTGGCTTGAATCTCTGCTAATCTACCTGAATTTCCTTCTTAAGGCAGTTACATATAATGCCTCTTAAAAGGAGTTATCTATATAAATTTGCAGTTTGGCAGGCAGGCTCCTCCTGTGACTCTGGAGGATTAATAATAATAAGTCATGGAGATTACACATTCATGTGGGAAATAGGAAGGCCCCAATGTGGTAAATACTACTTAAGAAGACCCCACATCACAAGGAAGGTTGGAGGTATTTTGGAGACTCTTAAAACACTCCCTTTGTATCACTTACCACAGTGAACAGTCTCCCTTTAGTGTATGTTATATTCACATTGAATCATTCCAACGATTTTGCTTTTACCCTGCATATACCATGTACAGTCTGATCTGGGTAGATAAGCCAGCCTTATAGGTTTAAAGGAGATTGCATGAGCTGCTTCTGGGAAGTTTTTCTTGAGTTAGTTAGGAACCTGTGAAACTTAGTCCTTGATATTTCAGTAGCTGTCATTGGTAATAAAATCTGGTCCTCATACATGGTGAAGGACCCTGGTGGGCAAATAGAGGGAAACCCATTACTCTTTTTCTCTGACGTCCCCACAAACTTATGCTGTGACCTTAATTTAAGAGCTTATTACTTCTCTCACTAAAAAATGACAAATTTTAATACTTTCTGCTAAACAAAAGTAAAATTATAAGAATGTAATACTCTTCCAGTGCCCTGGAAATTGTCAAAGACTTCCCAAGGACTCCCTAAGAGCTGGACTGGGTCTGACTCAGAGACTGTTTCATCCATAGAAACTTAAATTGTTTCTATATGCTGGGAGTATACAATGAATGAATGAAGGCACTCAGTGAATAAAATGAATGAATGAAGAGAAAGATAGAACCAGAGTCATATTTTAGTAGCCTAATTATATATTTTCAGACTAATGTATTAAAAAAGGCACTGTGATAGCACATTTCTAAAAGGAGCTAAATGGAATATTTGACACTTTGCGAGGAGGGATTCAGCTTCTATCACTTGATCTAGGCTTTCAATTTCGGAAGCATTGAGAATTCCCTGTGGATGAATACTAGTGAATTTTTAAGGCAAGCTGAAGACCCAGGCTGCCCTTGGGGACATTAATACTCCCATGGAGCACTTTCCACGAAGAAGAAAAGTGTGGGTTTGCTGTCTTTGCTGTCTTTGCTTCAAAACTCCTACGATTTGGCTGACTGCCTGGTTTATCCCAGGACATTAGTCAGCCCACAAATTCCACATTTGTTTATTCAGACCAGAGCAAGTGAATACTGCCATTCTCCCATCTCCTTTGTTGGCAAATGCTTTGTTAACCTGCATTGAGTTCTGCAACACAAAATGAAGTGACTAATCTTTTGGGGGTTCCCCCTCCCAGGTTCTTGTATGAGCAACTGAATCTAGAGACCACAAAGTCCCCACAGTCACTTTTCCTCACGCTGTTCTTTTATTCTGATGGTTCCACGTTGTACTTTAGGAAACCAATACCTTCCAGAGTGTGGTTGAACTGGTGCCACCAGGAGGTTACTGGACCATTTAGTGTTGCAGCAAAGGGCAGCTAGGTTGATTATTCTCATACTCTTTTTAAACATCAGCTTATATATTTGGCTGCATTGGGTCTTAGTTGTGGTGCCAGCTCTCTAGCTGTGGTGTGCAGGCTTAACTGCCCGGTGGCATGTGGGATCGTGGTTCTCTGACCAAGGATTAAACCAGCATCCCCTGCATTGGAAGATGGATTCTTAATCACTGGACCACTGGAGTAGTCCCTAGGTTGATTATTTACTCTTATGTAGTCTACTGCTGAGCGTCTGCAAATCATCACCTTGTACTCCCCCCAAAAAAGTTTTCTCCCTCTGAATATGTGGGTTTGAAGGTACAAGAAGTAGAAATATTAGCAAAAAACAACCAGTTTGGATGATCACCGATATGTGGTAGACCTGGCATATGCAACTAAAAAGAATGTGTACTCTTAATCACCAGGCTATTTGTGTATCTTCGAATATCTGTAAAGGCCTAAATTTTTTAGGAGAGGTCTGAGGGTCTAATTTGTAAATCACCATTGGCCACAAAAGAGTGATTAGTTTCAAGAGACAGCTGTTTTGCAACATGGTACAAAACAGAAGAGATGATAAAGGAAATCATAAAAATTAACATTTTTGCCATTGAGTCCCAGTTATTTTTATAGCAGGTTGCACATGGCAGCTTGGCAAATGATTCTCCCTTGTTAGGGCTGTAGAAATTCTGTTTGGTATATCAAGTTTTGACTGTGACCATGTTTACCATGGATAACCTGTTTTTCTCTCTCCTCTTCCTCCAGCTCTTAGCCAGAACTACCTTCCAGATGCCCTTTTTCTACCACACTCCTCTTCCTTAGAGTAAGAGGACAAGCGCATGATGTTGTTTGAAGCAAGAAGATTAAAGAACGGCTGCCTGCTAACCCAACGCTTGGATTAGAACAATCTTTTTAGCTCTTTAGTGTGAAGCTCAGGGATCACAATTTGATTTTTCATTCACGAAACTTTCGCAACTTGTCATTTTCATACCTGAGATCTGGAGGAAAGCTTACTCTAAATAGTTTCTAAAATAGCCATTAGCTCAGGAGATATGCAGCCAAGAGGTGCTATGTAACAGGAGATATGCGTGTGACAGGAACTTTGCCTACACTACACTTTTTGGTCACATGTTTTTTTTTAAGGTGTCATTTAAAAAGTTTGTTTTTTGGAAATGATTCTTCCCACTATTCTTCTATAGAGGGTCAGGGAGATGTATAAATAATTTCTGGGTTAGGTGCAGAAGATACATATGCTGGCAAACAACTCTACAGTGTTAAAGCAGATTGTCCTTTGGAGATACTTTTTCAGGCTTGAGTTCTGTATTTCTGGATTTGACTCAGTGAAAATCTTTATTGAGTACCTAGCAGATGCACAGCAGTCTGCTGAAATAATAGGGGTTGGGGGACTGCAGTCTAATTGGAAGACAAGAAGGATAAAGAGAGAACACCTATACATATAGCACAAAGCAGAATAAATTATAGTATACAACAGGCTATGGAATATTGTGGAGCAAGAGAGCACTTTTTAATAGTGGAGATAGGAAATGCATTACCAAGGTGATGGCATTCTTGCTGGGTCACAAAAGACAGATAGGATTTTGGCAGGTTAGGAGCCATTCTAATGCAAGAGAATAATAATAGAAAAAGCACAGTGGTCCATTAAGGGCAGAAGCAGGGAAATAAGGGGTGGCTGGGATTATAGTGTGATTTCTGAGCTGCATGCACACAGCTGTCCATGCACTCCTCCTTTTTTTTAAAAAATTTAATTAATTTATTTTAATTGTAGGCTAATTACTTTACAATATTGTGGTGGTTTTTGCCATACATTGACATGAATCAGCCACAGGTGTACCTGTGTCTCCTCCATCCCAAACTTCCCTCCAGCCTCCCTCCCCATTCCATCCCTTTGGGTTGTCCCAATGCACCAACTTTGAGTGCCCTGTTTGACGCATTGAACTTAGACTGGTCATCTATTTCACATGTGGTAATATACATGTTTCAGTGATATTCTCTCAAATCATCCCACCCTTGCCTTCTCCCACAGAGTCCAAAAGTCTGTTCTTCATATCTGTGTCTCTTTTGCTGTCTCGCATATAGGGTCATCATTACCATATTTCTAAATTCCATATATATGCATTAATATGCTGTATTGGTGTTTTTCTTTCTGACTTACTTCACTCTGTATAATCGGCTCCAGTTTTATCCACCTCATTAGAACTGACTCAAATGCATTCTTTTTAATAGCTGAGTAATATTCCATTGTGTATATGAACCACAACTTATCCATTCGTCTGCCAATGGATGTCTAGGTTGCTTCCATGTCCTAGCTGTTGTAAACAGTGCTGTGATGAACACTGGGGTACACCTGTCTCTTTCACTTCTGGTTTCCTTGGTGTGTATGCCCAGCAGTGGGATTGCTGGGTTATATGGCAGTTCTATTTCCAGTTTTTTAAGGAATCTCCACACTGTTCTCCATAGTGGCTGTACTAGTTTGCATTCCCACCAACAGTGTAAGAGGGTTCCCTTTTCTCCACACCCTCTCTAGCATTTATTGTTTGTAGACTTTTTGATAGCAGCCATTATTCTGACTGGCGGGAGGTGGTACTTCATTGTGGTTTTGATTTGCAGTTCTCTGATAGTGAGTGATGTTGAGCATCTTTTCATGAGTTTGTTAGCCATCTGTATGTCTTCTTAGGAGAAATGTCTGTTTAGTTCTTTGGCCCAGTTTCTGATCGGGTATTTTAAGCCCTCCTCCTTGAACCATTATTTGCTCCAGAGTCACAGTGCCCCTGACCCTTTGACAGTCTTACCAGCCATTGCTTCTCAGTCACCCTTCCTGGCTGTCCTTCCTTAGCCTGAGCTCTACATGTTGAAAGCTTTCAGTATTAGTTATTTTTAACTTTCTTTGCCTAGGTCAGTAATACTGAAAGTGTTAGTCCCTCAGTCGTGTCTGACTCTTTGCAACCCCATGGACTGTAGCCAGCCAGGCTCCTTTGTCCTCCAGGCAAGAATACAGGAGTGGGTATTCATTCCCTTCTCCAGGTGGGAGAAGGGGATCTTCCCAGCCCAGGGATCGAACCAGGGTCTCCCGCATTAGAGGCAGATGCTTTAACCTCTGAGCCACCAGGGAAGCCCAGCTTGCTATCATTTAAGTGTTAACATCTACATGCCAGTAACCTGCAATTCATTAACTTTCCCCATGATCCATGCCCTGACCTCTAGGCTGTATATCAAATTGTCTATTCAGCATCTTCACTTTTGAGGCTAAATATCAGGTCTCTTGGTTCTTTGCCTGCCCCCTCTGTGGAAATCCTGCTTGTCTACTAGTCTTCCCCATCTTAGTTAATGGGCCTGCCATCCACCTAGCTGCTTAGCTCCTCCCCACCCCCAAATGAAGACTTATTCTAGAGATAGCCTTTTATCTCACTCTCACCATATACTAACAAGTATTTTGAGTCCACTTCTACCCCACACCAAACAAGTGACTGTTGTTTTTTTGTCATGTTTTATGTTAGTAAGATTTGCCTCTAAATACACATGAATTACCTTGATAAAAATAAGCATTAAATTAAAATATTACTTTTGTAGAGATTTTCTCTTGATTCCTTTCTAGAAATTAGCTCCTAAATTACCCAGAAGACCCATGTGTTCTTAAGTTTGCACATGCACTGGAATTTATTTTTCCCAACTTCTTTAAGGGCCTTCACATTTTCTTGCCCTTCGGACCTAGCTGCTGTGGATTAGATACAGAACTATATGTCCTTTTTTTAAATTTGTTTCATAGTAAAATAACAATAATGATGACAACAATAGTATTACAAATACTATTAATGATTAGCACCTATTAAGACCTGTGGGTATTGCAGAAAGCACTGTAGATTCATTGATGGTTTAGCCCTCACAGTGACACTGGGATGGATACTATTACTGTCCTCATCTTAGACCTGCCCAAGGTTACACAGCTGGAAAGTGGCAGAGAAACTGGATACAGACTTATTTCTGCCAGACTCCAAAGCCCATGTTGTTTTTTTTCTTTTCAAAGCCCATGTTTTTAACCAAAAATAATTTAAAATTCTGAACCACTGAATCTTCTTGTGTAAAGAATATTTTGTCTGCCACACTCAGTAAGATATAAAGATTAGCTCTAGAAAGATCATATAATATAATAAAATAGACCTTTGTACATCACTTTTCCATAGGCCTCATGGTCTATTTTTACATAATTTTCAAGGTAATTTCACTTTGTGGATGCTGAAAAATTGCCATTCATTTATTTTTTCCCTCTAACATTCATCTCTTCTCAGTCTCTCTAATGGACAACTTCACTGACATCAAAACTGTGAAGAGAGAAACCAGGGAGAAACATGAACCTCATGAGAGGATGAAATGAATTATTAGAAAAGTTTTTCAGAGGAAGAACATTCCTTGCAGCCATTTCAATCTTTATTTCTTTCTGTACTTGACAGTGAGAGTACCACATAAGCCTGAATGAAAACAAAACGAGATTGACTCAGGATAAACCAGGTTATGCTATGGTAACAACCACAAAATCTCAGCACCTTAAAGAGTACTCACTCACTCATGACATATGCATATCAATGGCCACATTT
This sequence comes from Cervus canadensis, assembly GCF_019320065.1. Classification (NCBI taxonomy): domain Eukaryota; kingdom Metazoa; phylum Chordata; class Mammalia; order Artiodactyla; family Cervidae; genus Cervus; species Cervus canadensis. Next base: position 49,121,306 of record NC_057399.1, read on the forward strand.
TATGATATATTCTCCATCTATCCAGCATCTGTTTGTACCCCCTATGTCTTCATTCTGGGCATAAGGGCCATATTTGAGCTTCATGTAGAAACTGCCTCAGGAGAAACCCCTGCACACAGAAGTTCTTTGATTGATTTTGTTTGAGGCTTTAAATGCTTCCTTGGAAGAATGGTTACCCCCAGTACCTTTTTTCCCTTGGTTTTGGGCCATTCTGCAGTTGGAATAGTCTAATTTGTGCTTCTTTGGCTCTGAGAGCCCCTTGCAAAATTTTTCTCCAATTTCTATCATGGGCTTTGGAGGCAGGTGAGTAGACTTGGTCACTTACTAGTTGTGTGGCATTGTACAATATCTTCTCTCAGCTTTAGTTTCCTTGTTTGAACAGGGCTGTTGTTCATTATTTGAACAGGGAAAAGTGGCTGAATTTGAGAAAAAGCCAGGAGATAATATTAGTAGCAGTTGTTGATGACTTGGGTGAGGCAGAGGGAAGAGGCAAGGATGTCTACCAGGTTTCTATCTTGACAAATGGGTGGTGATGCATTTTATTGAGGAGGAGATAAGAGAAGCAATTTGTGTGTGTGTGTGTGTGTGTGTGTGTGTGTGACAGGGGGAGATCAATTTTGACATAAGGATTTGAGATATTTTCTAGATATATAAATTGAAATGTTGAGTTTAAGCTTTAATGACACACAGGAGTGTGACCTGAACTGATAATAGAGGTTTCAAAGTCCTTTGCATAAAGAAGATAATTGAAACTGTAGAAGTAGATGACAGATACTTCTCAAAATGAGTAGAGAAGAGAGCTCAGGGTGAGCCCTAAGAATTTCTTTATTTAAGAAATAAATAAATAGAGTAGAGGATTCTTCCCTCAAAAGTTAGCTTTTATGTCACCATATCCCCTCCTTTTCCTCATCTGTCTCTGTACATCTTTTTTTTGGGGGGGGGTGAAGAAAAAGATTACAGTCTCAATAGAGATGTATAGGAGAGTAGGGAGGAATGTTAATCAAGTGAAAAGATTGAGATGTATGAAAGTTTTAAGATCAGAGACCATATGTTTGTTATGACAATAATCTGAATGGCTTAACATTTTACTTAGGAGTGTTCAACCTTCTAGGTACCAAGATGTCATTGATCCTGTGTTGGGAATTTGCCAGGTAAATGCAGTATAGGAAGAGACATCTATCTGAAGCTGTTGGTGATGAGTAGTTCAGATAGCCAACTACTTAGAGTCCTTTTAGGGGAATGCTCATGGACTCTGAGGAAATGAAGACCCAGCAGCTGGAGGACTCAATGAATTTGAAGAGCAGATATGTTCAAGTGAGGGTCCTGAGAGCTTTTGGGGAAAGATGGCTGGGTTAGAGAATTACAGTGGTTGTAGTTAATGGTATGGAACAATTCTGGTTGAAGACAAGTCTCAGGGTGTATGCTGGCAGTGTGGGGAAGTCTAATTGGAGTGGAGGTGAGAATTGTTATTATGTATTTGAGGCCAAGGAACAGCAGATTGAAGGTACTAGGTGGATTGCTCCCAAAGACACTGAAGTTTTCTGGAACACTGGCAGATGTTGGGTTTGAGAGGAGGAGTGTTCTGTTTTAAAGCATATGACCAGGAGGTCAGTAGATGATAGAAACATGTAAGTGTACATAGTGGTATTGTCAGATGTCAGATACCAGGATGGAGCTGTGGTGGTGCTAAAGTGGCACTAATGGGTTAATAAATTATAACCCCTATTCTTAGTTCTATGGTAGGTGAAATGTACAGCTTAATGTGGGGAGATGTTGCGTTTATTGGTTCTTTTTCTTTTACAGAAAGGATGAAGATTCCAGAGGGTTTAGTGGTTTGAGGAGAGAAGCCAGGGAGAAGAGGAACAGAGCATGAAGGGGTTAAGAACAGGGGATGGAAACTGACTTCCTTTTGGCATATGAGGATTAGAGGGATGGAAGCCTTAATTGGAATTAATTGACCACAGACATTCCAAAGGCGGAATTAGTCATAACAAAGATGTCTTGGGGTCTGAGGTGGGGTCTGACCCAGTCATGTGTGGATGAACTCACTGTGTGGGGACTGGGGTCATCAAGCATCTGAACATGGACCCCCTCCTGTGTGCAGGATGGAGGATCCAGCCTCTTTTCCCTGGGGTGGTCTCAAGATGCACCAAGTGGCCACATGCAGGGTAGTTGTCATTTAACATCTCATTTCCAGACTCACAATAAACCTGTATCCCTGGAGTTGTGAAGATTCAACACAATCATTTGTGGGAAAGCACTTTAACAACTATAATCACAATAAGTTTGCTGAGTTCTAGTGTTCCCCACACCTTTGATGTATTTCCTTCTATGCTTTTCCATGTAACTGTAACATATTCCTTAAGATAATAAGGACTTCCCTCTAATAAGGACAAAGCCAAGATACTTTATTTACAGTGTTAGCCTGGCACCTGGGCTGATTCTCTGTACTGTTTATGTAGTCTTGATGTGGACTGGCATCTTTCCCTGGACCTTTGAGTATCTTCCTCAGCAGCTTCTCATGGCCAGAAGTGCCATCTCTGTGGCTTTTTATTACAAAGCCCAGACTCTCTTCTAGGCCACCCACCAAGTTCTTCACTCCAGTCTTAAGGGTGCCTACAGCTCCAGGTTCATTTGTAGAACAGAGCTGACTGACACACCCTAAGCAAGGGATGCCAACCTCGTCTAGTTTTCCAGGTACCCCTTGATGATTTGATAGAAAGGCATCCACAGGAAAGTGGTACTAGATTCTGAGAACTGCAGTTTTACAATGTTCAATGTCTTCCAGACTTTCTTGAGAGAGGCAGATATGATCCTAGCCAAGAAAAAGTCCTTCCTTTATTAAACCCCCTATCTCCCTTTGAAATTTAACTGAGACTGCACTTGATTTTTTAGATGTTAAATTTTCTTGGAAGGGGAAAGAAGCTCTTGTGATTGCATAGGCTTTATTTTTTTTAGGCAGGGAGGTGTTAATTCCTAAGTAATTCATTAGCTTTGTTCTATCATCATTTTTTTGTTCAGTGCAGTATCACACACTTGGTCAACTATCAAGAGGCATACAAATTATTTTTAGTAAACTGTGAGTCAGTCTTGGGAGAAAAAACTAAGCTATCTGTTTCCTTTACTCAGTTTACAACATTCCAGAGAATTGCATAGAAGGAGAAGATACTTTTTTCTTCAGTGTCTGTTTGTACTCCATCCCTTCATACTGGGCAAAAGTGCCATTTTATTGACTTATGTAGAAACTGCCTTAGGATTATACCCTGTATGCAGAAGTTCTCTGAACTGTCACTGATATTTTTTTAGGCTTTAAATGCTTCCCTGGAAGGCTGATAAATCCCACTGCCTTCTTTCTCTGATGAGTGAGTGTTAATCTTTCAGTTGTGTCCAACTCTTTGCGACCCCACGGATTATGGTCTGCCAGTCTTCTCTGTCCATGGAATTCTCCAGATAAGAATACTACAGTGGGTAGTCATTCTCTTCTCCAGGGGATTTTCCCAAACCAGGGATCAAACCCAGGTTTCCTGCAGCATTCTTATTTATTATTTTTTTTTTATCATATCACTCCAGGCTCCATGGGGTATACCCATCAACGCATAGGGAAGAGATGATTTTCTTTCTTTTTTTTTTTTTTTTTATTTACAGTTGCCCTCTGCAGAGCCATCTTCTGGAAGAAAACCTCAATTGCCAAGGATAAACACATTTTTGATCGTCTTCCTTTTTTATAAGTCTGTGGAAATTTAATATGTGAACATTCTTTGCATAATTTTATGGGCTCTAACATTCAGATGGAGACTAGCATTATTTTTTTTTTTTTTACTGTAAGAAGAAAATCTGTACTGTATCTTCTGTTTAGGAGATGGGACTTAATCACTGTCATCTTTTGTACTTAGTGGTGCTGCCAAGGCAGTGTGGTCAGAATAAGGATGGAATTTCAAAAAAAAGAAACTTGGGAGAACATGAGCTTGGTTGAGTCATACAGACAACTATCTTAGCTTCCTCACCTAACACAGCACTAAAATGTGTTACTGCAATTACAGAGTGCTGATTTAAAGGGAAAATGAAAAGGATAAATGCACAAATGTAAACAGTTATACATCTTGGAAGGATGTGGAGAGCTGAGATATGAAGGAAGGATAAGGCATCTCTTTTAAAGCATAAAGCCCACAGCAGGAAGCAGTGCTAGCCCCATAGCAATGGTTCTGTAATGTTTGTTGATTGAGCTGTTTTTTGAAATAATCTGTAGCATACAAAGCAAAGAGCCTTCAAATATCTTTATAAAGCGTAAGATACAGACTTTAGCATTTCCATATTCTGTTACAAAACACAAGTCTGAATTCAGAGTATTTGTTGGGTTCCAGGTGAAGAAGGTAAAAGGAATCAATGAAATTTGAAAATGTTCAAAGCCTACTTTCCCCCCACCTCCCAATTCTTCTTTCTCTCATTTTCTTCTTATTTCAGGAATCCAACAAATTTTCTTTTGGTTCATCAACCTCTTGTATTTTGACTCAGACAAGACAACTGTAATTCATTGAGCAGACACCATGACTTATTGGACTTTGTAGCCCCCATGCACATCATAATCTAGTGCCTGGTACATAAGAGGGAATTACTATATAGTGGAATGTTAGTTCGGTTTTTACTTTCTCTTCCTTTCCCAGATATTCCCCCTTTTGCGTTTGTATAAACATAAAAAGAACTTTTTCTTCATTTCCCCCAAATCTGATAAGACTACTCCACACTCCCATTTTCTTGTTCACATCTGTGAACATGACAGAAGGGATCCTGGCCGAGGACTTTACATGCTTCAACCAAAGGAGGCAGCACTGAACTCCAGGGAAGGAAAGTTCTAGACGTGAGGAGCTATGATCGAGTCCAAGAGATCTCGAGAAGTATTCCTGGAGAACTTGTGAGTTGAAGGAAAACAAGATTGACTAGATGAAACTGGGGAACCAGAATGTCAGTGAGAGAAGTGTATTCCAGGCAGACAGGACAGTCTATCCCAAGCCTGGATTTGAGAGAGAGCATGAATCATTCAAGAACGAGAAGTGGACTTTCTACAGCAGGAGCATGTGAGGGTGTAACTCTTTTTCAGTGATGTAGTGGGTGGTCTCTAAGTGGATTTGCAATGACAATAACATCATATGGCAATACTGTGTGAACTCTTCTGGTAAACATACATGCTTTCTGGACTTATTTGTTTGCTTGTTTTTCCACGTCATGGTCAGTAAGTTAAGTAAATGAAACCTCATCGAGCTTAGATAATATTTCCTGCTAAGTTCGTTAAATTCCAAAGCTGGCAGTAAACTGATGGTCAGCCTAATAATTGAGGTCTAAGAAGGAATAGCCACACCCAAGTCAATAGTGCAACCCATTAGGCGGAGCTTTTCCTGGGCTACAGTGAGTCATGCAAATTATGCCAGGGACCCAGGCCTTGGTCTCCCTTGCTAGTAGCTGTAGATGTCATCATTCCTGTAACTGAAGACAAGAGGAATGGCTTGCCTTCCTCTTTGAACATTACCTTTCCTTGCCCAGGTTTTAAAAAATTCAATTCTCCCTGTATAAAAATAATGAAGTGGAATACAGTTGTGGCATATAGAGTGAGCACCCTGCACCCGGATCCCTGTCCTGCAGCTCCCTACAGCAAGCTTTTGCACTCTAGAGTCCTCTGGCACAATAACCTCTGGCTACGGAGGATGAGCAGCAATATTATCAGTTAACAGATTCCCAAAACACAGAGACATTTTTTCTCAAATTAAACACAACAGCTGAGGAATATTGATAGGAAACACAAATTGTACACTCAACAAACTTCATTAAAAGCATTCTCCAGGACTTCCTTCGTGGTCCAGTGGTTGAGAATCTGCCTGCCAATGCAGGGGACATGGGTTTGATCCCTGGTCCAGGAGGATTCCACATGCTGCAGAGCAACTAAGCCTGTGCACTCTAGGGCCCTTGCTCTGCAACAAAAGACGCCACTGCAATGAGATGCCAGCCCACTGCAACAAGAGTAGCCCCCACTCGCTGCAACTAGAGAAAGCCTGCACAACAACAAAGACCCAGCACAGTCAAAAAACAAGTAAACAAATAAAATAATTTAAAAAGTATCCTTCAGTATATGCATCAAAGAACTCCTAGGACAATGAATGCAACACTGAGATACATTATATAACTGTATGGGTATTAGGGAGCATATTTTCTAGTGCCCAGATGCTTCAGACTTAGTGATGGAATCTCATTCATTGTGTGAAAACCAAATAAACGTTTGTCCTAAAAATGATCAGAAAGCAGGATTAACTCTGCTTTATGAACATATAAGACTGTAAAATCATTTGTTATTGATAGAGAGTTGGATTGGAGTGTGTGTGGGAGGGAGATGCATTATTTTAAATTGTATTGTAGGTGACAGAATGAGAGTCAGTAATGGTCTAGTTCAAAGGAACAAGATTTCATTGATTCATCAAAATTTATTGAATGATTGTTATATTTTGGGAACTGTATGTGGCCCTGAGCACATAAAGATAAACAAGGCATGCTCCCTCATCTCCAAACGGCAGTGGAAATACTCCTTGGAGAATTTGTTGTTCAGTTGTGTCTGATTCTTTTTTGACCCCATGAACCGTAGACTGCCAGGCTCCTCTGTCCATGGGACTTCCCAGGCAAGAATACTGGAGTGGGTGCCATTTCCTTCTGCAAGGAATCTTCCTGACCCAGGGATCAAATCCATGTCTCCTGCATTCACAGGTGGATTCTTTACCACTGAGCCACCAAGGAAGCCCCCTTAGAGAAGACATAAATGAATACTATACAATATGGTATATATTCCAGTCTAGATAGGTAGGAAGGCCTAAGTACAACTGAGTGATCAATTTCACTCGAGGGGAGTATTGTAATCAGGGAAGATTTCAGAGGAAAAACGATGTTTTGTTCAGTGAGTGAGCATTTTGCAGACAGATAAGGAAGAAGGGCATCCCAGAAAGAGGGAAGAGTGTATTAAAAGGCAAAATGACATTTGACAATAAACTACACGGAGGAAACTACAATTAGGAGGAGCTGAAGTGTAGGGCACACCATGAAGCACTAGCCACATCAAGGCCATGGCAGTGGAAATGTAGCAGATTCCTTCCTTTGCGGGGTACAGAGAGGTACTTAGATCCTCTAGACAGTTCCTACATTCTGATATTCTAAGTAAGACTTTAGTAGGATCTCACAGAACCAGGAATCAGAGCAAATGCCAGTGACCTTAAAGGCATTTTGTCCAATGTAGTTGTTGATTTTGCCTGACTCAGAGGACTTGTAGAGGATATAGGCCTAGAGTTTCTGGTAGTCATTTTGTGACACATAGAGCCTGAAAGCAGAGCAATATAGAGGCGCATAGCAGACAGATAGGAGAACATTAGGTCCTGGCAACATGATTCAACCCCTGGATTAAGACTCACCTGAAACATGTCTACTCCTGGACCCAAACCAGTTTGAATTTTTTGCTTAAGTTAGTTTTTTTTTTTTCCCTTGTTGGTCAGTTGTAACCTAATGAACCTGGTGTTTTTAAGGAGACTAATACCCAGGATGGCAAAGTCACTTGTTGTTAAGGGCCTCATTAAAAATTGAGAATTTTTAAAGCAGGTCTCTTCACTTAGGTCAGACTCAGGAATACCCAGAATTTAAAAACTGTTTGCATGTGAGAGTTTCAATATGAATACACTTAGAAATCTTTTTTGCAGTAACCTCATATTTGAGAGTACTCTTGCCTGGAAAATCCCATGGACGGAGAAGCCTGGTAGTCTGCAGTTCATGGGGTCGCTGAGTCGGACACGACTGAGCGACTTCAGTTTCACTTTTCACTTTCATGCACTGGAGAAGGAAATGGCAACCCTGGAGAATCCCAGGGATGGGGGAGCCTGGTGGGCTGCCATCTGTGGGGTCACACAGAGTCGGACACGACTGAAGTGACTTAGTAGCAGCAGCAGCATATTTGAGAGTGTGATCGAGTTTATTTTAAAAATGCATTTCTACATAACTGATTTAGAGGGAGCATTCAACCAAGATGCTGACATTGTTGGCTCATGGCCCACTTTTGCCGCTAATTACCTTTGTGACCTTGGGCCTATCTCTCTGGGCCTTAGTGGTTCATGAGATGTAATTATCTCTAAATCTTCTTTTCTTTCTATGATTCTAAGCATAAATACACCCAATTTTCAATTATCCATTGTGGATGTCACATATGGCTCTATTCCCTGGGGAAAGTTTCCTTTTGAACTGTTTTGATATTACTGGGTTTAGCTTCACAAATACTTACTTAACACTAATTAGGGGATAGGTGTTGCAAAAGAGAATAATTATTTCTAAGCAGTATTGCTTCTGTACTTTTGTATTCTCATATGCAATCTGATATTGTTTGCAGCTTCAAAGTACTAAACAATGCCTTCTAATCCAGGAAATGTGTGATTCCAGATAAGAGTGGTATTAGACAGAGGGAAGACCTATCGTTGTGCATCAGTTGGAAAGGTGATGCCACAGCGTTCAGCAGTCAGAAGGAGGAACAGGGCAGAGTCCCAAGAAGCACAGGCAGATTGGGAACCACACATGTGTGCAAAAGCACATTCTTGCCCACATAGAATGGGTTTTTTTTTATCAGTAGTCTTCCGCAGATCTGCACCACAGTGATCACTGTGGATAACTGTCTTTTCAGAGTAGTTGCCTGTGAAGTTAACAACAACTTGCTAATACTTTTATTTACAAGATATTATGAACACTTAATGCTTGATGAATTCTTTCGGATAATCTTTGTGTAACATAATGGTTCATTTGATTCACCAAAGTGATTTTCCAGCTTGTATAAAGACCAGCTTCAGTCAGTTTCTTAGCCTGTCCCCATTTGAACAGTTTTATTGGCTGGAAGATGACCCTGGAGTTCTGTGACCTCATTTGAGGAGTCTTAGGGAGGGACAAAGATGCTGGCTCTGTGGTTTGCTAGAGCCAGATTCCATTTCTTCTCTAATTCTTGCCCGTCTGGCCGTGCACACATGACCTGAGCTCTCTAATCCTCAGTTTTGTCATCAGTCAAACGGGAATAATGATATTTCCCTCAAAAGACTGCCCAACACAGTGATCATTTACAGTATAGCCTGGATGTTACTAGATAATAAATTATTAGTGAGGTTTTCTTGGGATTGTGTTCAAGTGACACTTTAGGTTCCAAAGAGGAAAAACGGCAGAAGCATGAGACAGTCTAATTTTCAAGGTAGATACATAGTATGAAGATGCACCATAGTTTGATAATTTCTTTTTACCATAAGATAAACTGGTAGAATTTGTCCTAGTTAATTACTACCTTGCTTTGTTACTTTGGGAAAAGTATTTAGGCAGGTTCTTTACCATCTGAGCTACCAGAGAAGCCCATTTTACTTTTCTAGATTTTTACTTATTCATAGTTATGTTGAGAATATTATTGCTATCTTATTTCATAGAAACTGAAAGAAGATAATAAATACGAAAGTCTCTATGAGACTAGAAAGTGTAAATGTGAAAGTGCATGCTATTATAGTACAATTAACATTAAAAGTTAATAATATTACAGGTCATTCATTTTTTTGCATAGTAAAAATTGTTATATTTATGTGTTGGCCCTACTGTTTATTAAAATATTATTTGCTCTGCTTATTAATTTCTGTGAGACTAATATTGCCTTTATACTTTATAAAGGGTCCTAGAAAGGCAATATTTGTCAGATATTTCAGGCAAAAGAATAAAAAGGGAATAGCTATACATGTTAAACATAGCAATTGTTAATGTATGTTTTTTCTATCAAGAAAATAATCCTTTCCTTCTAAAGAACTATTAATTTTTAGAACAATATTTCCACAGCTCAAAAAGATTGTGTGGAACATGTGTTAAATCATAAAACATTTCCCTCTGCAAAATATTTCTAAGAGCATATGTGCATCTAGGCTAGGAAAGTATGCAAAAATCCCCTAGCATTTTCATGTCAAGCTACGTGTATTTAATATACACCACCTCAAAGAAGAACGTTATCACCCTAGCACTGTGTAGTAAGAAGAAAACAGAGATTTCTAAGAATATATGGGTGTAATTTTCTGTTAACTGAAAGTGATTGACAGTTCTTGGAAATCTGCCTTCAAAATAACCTCTGCGGCACCCTTAGTTTTATTAGCTGTGAAGGAAACTGCTTTTTTCTTACCCATTTAACTATCAGAAGCTCTTTTTCTTTGCCATCCTAATTGCCTAAATCCCTATGGATATATTAAGTAAAATCCATGTTTATTTAGTTTTTCTAATACCATTGTTTTTTCTTTTTTCCCATTTGAGAGTTGACTGAAATAAGATCATGTACAGAAAACTACATGTAATCTAGCTCTAAAGTCATTATATGTACCTGGGGGATTGCAATAAAGTTTGAGATCCTAGAATTTTAAGGTGATTTTCTGAAGGGAGAAGCTTTATTTCATTTCACGTGCATGGATACAGAACAACTAAATTGTGCTGGTAAAAATTGTAACTCCCAAACAAGAAAGGGGAACTTGGAAGAAAAAGTCAAGCAGAATTTATTTTATCTGCAGAACTTATGAAACTATCATAAAAAAAAAAGAATTTGATAGAAGAGGAAGTGAAGCACTTGAGAAACCTGTCTGGTCGCTTTGGGAGACATAGCACACTCTAAGCTAACTTCAGACTTCATCTATTTGCTTCTTTTTGCCTCCCGGTTAAACTCTTTCTCCATGCCAACACTTGCAGGATGCTGCTTACCCAGATGCCACTGCTGGGAGCTAGAGCCTGGGGGTGGAATGTGTTGGAGAATGAGTTTCTTGGGACCATTTTGCTTTTCTTGGACTTTCCTGGGTTCCTGCACTTCCCTATGCCCCATCCTATCCTCGGCTCTGAGTTCAGAAAAAGGATCTTCATACTTATGTATCTTGGTTCAGAGAAAGTCTCTGTTCTGAAAAAGCTGATATCCAAAGCCAAGCCAATTCCAAATTTCTGTGGAATTTTCATAAGCTCGTATCCATAATTCAGACTTCCATCTGTTCTGCCACGACGTTCTAGAGCACTATTCCTCCATGCAATGGGTATACCGCTGGTGGTGGAAGAGATTTTAGGCAGTAATGGATAAATGTTTAGTTGCTATATACTATCAATGCATATAAATATATTAGTTTTCCATTTATGACAGTGATGTAAAGTTCCTTCTTTAAATACATCTAAATGAAAAATATGAGTTATTTAAAGATGTTTATTAATAAGATCTCAGGTATAGTAAAAAACATGAAGTTGGCATGTAGCTACTTGAGGTTTGGGAAGCACAGTTATATACTCTAGGCTATTTCCTTACTTATCCTTAGGCCCATAAACTAGTCAGATTCTCTCAAAAGTCAGGATGTCTTTGGCATGTTGGCCTTTACTTTAAGAATATCAGACAATGATGAAGAAATACACCTCAGGAGATTCTAGGAGATCTTTGACGTAGAGAATGGTGATAAATATGAAAGAAGGAGTCATAAGGTACAACAGGGGTAGAGGAAAGGATCTTTACTGTGATGAACAGGAGTTAGCCAGGTGGAGAAGAAAGGAATGATGTAGTCTAAGCTTATTTCTTAAGCCACAGCTCCCAGTTGTGAGCTTTGGGGCTTTGTCTGGGGGAGATGGGAAGAGTTAGGCTATCTGTAACTTCATTCCTGTTATTCAAGTGTATGTAGCTTGATTTTTACTGATTCTCCTGCAGGGGATGGAACGGGGTGATGATCTCCTCTATGACCAGTCTCACCCAAGGGGTGACAAGGAAATAGCAAAAGAGGTGAATCATCTAAGGGATCACCACTCAGCTGAAATTAAGGAGCAGGAATGAGAAGGGATTTCTCCTTGTATTTAATACATTCCAGAAATGTCTCATTTCATTGTCTGAGAGTGTCTCACAGCAAGGAAACTATGCATTCCTAAGGGACTCTACTCAAACCTCTGCAATACTTGGAGGGGTGATGGAGGAACAAATGTTGGAGAGCTTGCTCTTCTCAGTGGGGTTTGCAACTTTCCTTATGAAGTCAGGCATGTTTGATAGGAAAGTCAACTACTGGCAGCCTTAGCTTGGAGAGAGAGGTTTGCATTCCTTTTCAAACTTTTTCAGAATGACACAGAACAGGGGTGTCTGATAGAAATATAATGTGAGCTGCATAGATCATTATAAGTTAATAAACACATCATAAAAGTAAAAAGAAAGAAGTGAAATTAATTTTAATAATATATTTTAACTCAATATATATCTAAAATGTTTTAGCATAAGAATATATAAAATACTGAAATATTTTGCATTTTTTTCATGTAAATATTTGATATCTGGGGCATATTTTCCACATACAGCCCACGTCAATTAGGATGCTAAATTGTCATTGAAACTAATATTTAGATTTTATAATGTTGAAAAACTAAATTTATGTATCTAAAATGTCTTAAAGTTTTCTCAAAACTGAGTTAAATATTAGTTTAAATAAAATAATTATAGTTTTTCAATTAAGTTAAAAGAAAAGAAAACTTCAGTTCCTCAGTTCCACTATCCGTGTGTCACGTACACAACTGCACATGAGGCTGGGGCAACTGTATTTGAATGACAGGGTAGAAGAAAGAATCAAAATAAAATTTTTGGGTCATGTTTCATTCCTTTTCTTCTGTAATGATTACCAAAGTAGGAATTTCTTAGCAAGCTGGCTGATGAAAGTACATTAGACAAAGGCTCAGAAAGCCTCGCTCTAGACCAAGCCCCATCATTGATCATGCTCTCCTGTAATTTGACGAGAATGACACCTGCTTCTCTGCCTTGTCAAGTTTTGCAAAAGATGCCCTGAAGATCCAGTGAAGTCCTGAAGGACAAATTTATGGGGCCTGAATGGTCTTCAGATGACTTAACAGATGGTTCTCAAAAGCTTGTCCACAGGCCAAATGACTTTCCTCCATATTTTTGAGCTTCTTTTTCATCCAAACTTTTCTTAAATAAATTGACCAACTCTAATTCCTTCAACAATTCCCCCTTACCCTCCCCAGGTCATTATTTTAATTTCAGTATCATGGTTCTCAAGTGAACGTGTTCTTGTTTGTCTCTCTGTTTCTTTTTTTTTTTTTTTTTTTTTTGTCTCTCTGTTTCTTAATTGCACTATCTGGAACTGAATGCACTTAAGATAAGATGTGACAAGTGTAAGGTAGAGTAGGGCAGTCATCTTCCTGATCTAGATACCATGCTTCTATTAATGCAGTCTCTAGCTTTTGTACTTGCTTGCTTTTCAATTTTTTTCTTTTTTGGAAGCCACAGACATTTGACTCATATCAAGCTTATCAGTAACTGAAGCCCCTGTTTTCCCTCTTCCTGTACTTGTTTGATTAATTTTGTTGCACTTTCTGAAATGCCTCCCCCCCCTTTTTTTTTGAAAAAACAAAACAAAAAAAACCCCCAGAAACTCCGACAGTTGGTCCTCTCTCTACATTATTGACACCTTTTCTCACCCATCTAGGGCTTCCCTTGTGGCTCAGCTCGTAAAGAATCTGCCTGCAATGCGGGAGACCTGGGTTTGATCCCTGGGTTGGGAAGATCACCTGGAGAAGGAAAAGGCTACCCACTCCAGTATTCTGGCCTGGAGAATTCCACAGTCCATGGGGTCACAAAGAGTTGGACATGACTGAGCGACTTTCAGTCACTTTACCCGTTTAAAGTTTTAAACCATATTGTGCTTAATTTTTAAAATTTTTATTTTTAATTGGAAGGTAACTGCTTTACAATGTTGTGTTGGATTCTGCTGTACAATGAGAAACAGTCATATTTTCTCCCTCCCACCCCTCTAGATTGTTACAGAGTGCCGGACTGGGCTCCTTTTAACAGGGGGTGTAAAGGGGCTTCAGAAGTCTTAATGAAATGCCTCTCAAACTTTAGTGAACACACATCTATACTGGGGATTGCGTTAAATGCTAACGCTGATTCAGGAGATCTGGGGTAGGGTCCAAGACTTTACATTTCTAACATGCTCCCATGGATCACGTTTTGTACTACAAAATCTTTTAGGATATCTGAAGGGTTTTCTTACACCCAATCTTTCTTCCACATTTTCTTCATTATCTGATGAATGTGCATTTTCTTACTGTTAACCAGCTCTGAGATCCTTTACAATCTTAGTTGGGGCTTATGTGTGCAGCATTTTGAGATTCTCAGTTTCTTAAGGGAAGAAGCCATGTATACTCTTCTTTTGGGTTTTCTCATAGTCTGATAAAATGAAGTATTAATAAATGGTGCTGATTTTTACTGAGTTTGTTTGGCTTCCTGGTGAGAGCTGGAAAAGGCCACAGTCATGCAAAACTTACTGAGGAGGCAGGGGTAACTAACACCAATGTGGCTGTCAATCTCTGCAGAATATTTTTTCAATTTGCCTTATGGCATTTTTTATTTCCTCAGTCTTAACTCATTTCATTAAAATTAAAAAGAAATAAATGCAAAACATAAATATCAGAGATCCTTTATTTTCATTTGTGTGGGGAAGACAGGAAGGCTGAAAGAAGATGTGAAGTTTGCTGTAGGTGAGGAAACAATTTGTGGAAAAGTGAATTTACCAGCTTAGAAGGTTCTGGGTTCCTCAACGCCGTTTATAATCTCAGATGCAGACCCAAAGTGAGGTAAAAAGTGGGTGTTTTTTTTCCTTCAGAATGGAAATTTGCCCCAGGTTTTCTTTTCTTTCCTTTTTTTTTTTTCACTCCTTTATCATCTATAGATCTACATTTCCCCTTAGATGCCCCTGTCCTTCCTCCTCTGTTACAGCTTTTTTCTCTCATCTAGCCCTGTACTGAATTTGTCACACTTTGAAAATCTACTGTGTGTCAAAGTGTCTTTCTAGTAATACAGATAGACCTCACTCAGTACCTTTAATGTGGTTTCTGTAGTCATATAGAGCAACATTGCTTTATGGAAATGAATTTGAATTTTTGGGGGTGTGGAAAATCATACTTATGTGTCTGAAAGGTGCCACTGGGAGTATATTTTTGCTCTCTACTAAATCTCAGAGGGGTGCTGAGTAAGTACCTGCCAAAGGCATGGGTTGGTAAGGAGACTCAGTTAGGCTGACCTGTGCAATCAAATGCAGGCAACTTGGTTTGTGTGTGAAAGGACTGGGTTTTCCCCGAACTGTTGGTAATGATGCAAGAACAGACTTTCCCTCCCTGGCTTCCTGAAGTAAAATGGCTGCCAACGTATTTGGAACAGAACTTGCAAATGTACCAATCAGTGGAAGACAGTAACAAGGATCCTTTGATAGTTTTGTGTTCACTATGATCACCTGGCATCCACTTCCTTCTTAGGGAAGGATTCTGGAATATCATTGGCTGATGCAAGCTTGTGACATGACATTTGCTCAGGATGCACTGTTGGCATGGGGTGGGGGCAGTCCTATTTGGATTGGGAGTCCCTCAGGAACACAAGGTTTACAGGAGTTCCAGTGGAGCCCATCAGGGAGCAGAGAAAAACCAGACACAATCGGGAATGTTTAACAATTAAAACCAGCCCTTGCTTGTGTGGTCCTGTGTTTCAACACATCATTCTAATAAAATGGACAGCTGGGAGGAAGAACGGATTTCTGGTAGTTTATGAAGCCAAAAACCTGTTGAACATTCTTTATAAGGTAGTGGAGAAAATGTCAAAACCCTCAAAATTTTAGGGAAGTTACTTAACAACTCTGATTACCACAGGCCATCACGCAGTTGGGTCATGGGATCATGGGTGCATGATGAAGAAAATAGGAGGTGGGCTGAGTTAGACTCAGAAACAATTCCAAATTGTGCTAGGACTTTCTAGGAGACTAGCTCTTTTTCCTTTTTAAAAAATAAAGCTTTTTTTTTTTTTTTTGCATTGAGAAATAACTATGCTCATTAAAAATACTGTAAGATGTCACTAAGCAGAAAAATAAACAGTACGATTTCTGCTTCCACCACCCATTCATACTGTGGTGTATTCTTTCAGAATTGTTCTCTATGCTTTGAACAAAAACATAATTATGTTCACATGGTAGATATAATTTTGACTCCTTTTGAAATTTTAACTTATCAAAGTCTATTTTCTGTTGTTTCAAAGTTGTCAGGCACAATTTGTCATGTAAGTTTTAATGACTGCTTTTGTAAGTTTGAGCCAAAAATTACTTATTCATTCCTATGATATTAGGCTTTTTATTTTTTTGTGTTGTAACTACTGAGGCCACGTGTCTTGACTCTTTTGGATTAATTCCTCAAAATTAATTCTCAGGGAGGCTATTTACTTTTCTGTGATGGGCAGAGTCTAGTGGATTTACGATAGAATTCTTGTGTGATATAAGAGCATGGTGTTGTCTAGGCCAGTATCTACAACTATATTGTCAACCTAGTGGCACTTGAATCGCCCAGGTCATTCTCTGTTCCAGCCTCTCTTACAACCAGCAGGTTCAGACCTGTCTGGCTGGACTAAGAGGAAGGGATTCTGGGGATGAAAGAAACAGGAACTAATTGCTCTTCTGAGTGAAGTATGCAAATTGATTCAAGAGAGCCCCTGGGACATGGGCTCAGTGAGCGGAAATTCCTGTTTCAAGTGCACTAACAATTAGTCTCTTGCGGGGGAATTGAGTTGAGGGGAGTGGTTTGTTCACCAGCAGTGTAATTTTGGGCAAGTTTCTTAATGCCCTGAGACTCAGTTTTTCCATCTGGTACTTAACCTCTTGAAGGGTTGATGTAGCAATTAGAGGAAATGTTTGTAAAAGAGTTAACATAGCACCTGGTCTAAAATGAATACTCAATAAAAGTTAGCAAGCATCATTATAGTTGTTGCTGTGTTTTGCTAATCTCTTTTCCCAAGGGCTTCACTCTGCCTCCCCAGTCCTTCAAATATCCCCAGGCACAGAGTTTCTGAAATCAGGATGTTTCACACCCTGATAAAGAATATTGGCATGCTTCCAAACTGTGATGCTGGAGAAGACTCTTGAGAACCCCTTGGACAGCAAGGAGATCAAACCAGAAAATCCTAAAGGAAATCAATCCTGAATATTCATTGGAAGGACTGATGCTGAAGCTCCAATACTTTGGCCACCTGATGGAAAGAGCAGACTCATTGGAAAAGACCCTGATGCTGGGAAAGATTGAAGGCAGGAGGGGAAGGGTGCAACAGAGGAGAAATGGTTGGATGGCATCACCAACTCAATGAACATGAGTTTAGGCAAACTCCAGGAGACGATGAAGGACAGGGAAGCCTGGTGTGCGAAGAGTCTGACATAACTGAGTGACTGAACAAGAACAAAGCTGATCTGACCACCAAACTCACCCACCTCCAGAAAATGAACTCTTTCCAGACTGTTTCCCTTTATTTCTGCCTGAGTTTACCTGAGCTTCTACTTTTCTTTACTTCTATCTGAGCTTAAACTTTAGGTATTGGTTAAGGCAAGAACACTCAGAACTTTATGTTTAGAGAGGAGAGTATAATTATGTAGTGTATGCCATTTATCTGTGGTAAATTGGGCCTATACAAAACATATAGAGAATTGTGTTTATTAACTTTATTTAGTGTCAGGGTACCCAACTCTGGTTAGGCCGTAGTTGGGTAAGTCAGACCTGGGCAGTGGATGAACCAAATCACACAAATTCCCACTTGGCTGAGCTGTATAATCTGTTCAGGCCTCAGGTATGAGTCCTGGGAAGAAATGTGGAAGAACAAATGTCACATCAGAGGATGTTCCATGACTGGTGATTACTAGAGGTCCAGGTAAGTGAAGTGACGTGAAAATTGCTCAGTTGTGTTCGACTGTTTGCGACCCCATGGCCTATATAGTCCATGGAATTCTCCAGGTCAGAATACTGGAGTGGGTAGCCTTTCCCTTCTCCAGAGGATCTTTGCAACCCAGGAACCAAACCGGGGTCTCCTGCATTGCAGGTGGATTCTTTAACAACTGAGCTCTCAGGGAAGCCCAGAGGTCCAGGTAGGAGAAAGGCAATTGGGATGAAGAAAGCCTAATTTAGGATTTATTCGCTGAAAAGGAAACTAGGAGCCAGAGGAGAAAATGAAACAGGAATTACATAGATTTGTGTCATAATAGCAAAAATAATTATATTAGCTAAATAATTCTAATAGCTTGCTATATGCCACTTATTGTACCTATATTAAGAGATTTATATATTTCATCCATCCAAATCTCATTTAATAGATATTAGTATTATCTTCATTTTCCTGATGAGAAAATTGAATCTTAGAGAGATGAACTAATTTGCTCAAGGTTATAGACATGTAATTAGCAAAGCAGGGATTTGAATTTAGATGTGTTTTCCTCTAAAGCTTAGGTTCACATAGATCTGGCAGCACTGGAAAGATAGATGAAATGGGATGGTGGCTGGGGAGACTGGATGCAGAGTGACCACTAATTCAGTGATTTCTGAATTCAAGAGAGAGATGAGGGGCTTCCCTGGTGGCTCAGTGGTTAAAAAAAAAATATTCCTACCAATGCAGGAAACATGGGTTTGATCCCTGATCCAGCAAGATCCTACATGCCATGGAGCACCTAAGCCCATGTGCCGCAACTACTGAGTCTGTGTTCCAGAGTCCGGGAGCTGCAACTGCTGAACCCCTGTGCCCTAGAGCCCATGCTCCACAACAAGAGAGTAGCCCCCACTCGCCACAACTAGAGAAAAGCCCATATAGCAATGAAGACTTAGCATAGCCAAAAATAAATAAATAAATGCATAAAATTATTTTTAAAAAGAGAGAGAGATGAGGGTATAAAGTAAAGGAGCTGCAGCAGGAATGGAGATGAAGATACACAGAATCTGGTAAGACTGTATACTACAACAGTGGCTTCCAACTCTTGAAGAGTATCAGTTCTTTGTGGAAGTTCAGCATATTTATTTTTGAAAGTAGATTCCCACAGTATATATACCTCAGGTCTTCTGAATTAGAACCTCTGGGGCAGGACTTGGTATTTTTCCAAAGGACCCTAATTCTGAAGCTCTGTCAGGGTTTTCAGATGTTTAGAGTGGAACGTGAGAGATGGAGGATTCTAGGATGACATTCAAATTTCTGAATTTTGTGACTGCGTGAATTACAGGCACACTCTACCGAGCCAGGAAATAACAATGGTTTTGAAGGGTAAGATGCTGAGTTCAGTTTTGGACATGTTGAGATGTAGTAGTCCTGTGGGGAGCTGGATATGAGTCTAAAGCTTGGAGGAGAGGTCAAGGCTGTGAATTTAGATACGGGGATCACTGGTATTTGAAGGGTGGTTGCTGTAATATCTCCAAATACCAATGACCCCGTATTTGGAGTACGTGGAGTATGGTCCATGGCGTTGCAAAGAGTCAGAGACAACTAAGCGACTTTCACTTTCACTTTCTGCTGTATATCTTACATGTAATTTTCAAAATATCCAAACCTCCAATTTTTTCCTCAATAATCAAATAGTCACTCTACATTTTAAGTACATTCACTTCCTGACCTGTGACTGAGTCTATTGCTTTTTAAATCTAAATAGCCACTTTGTAGTTCCTTCAGAATCACTCACTGTTATAAGTACTCATTTGCATCATCTCATTGGATTCAGACCAACGATTTGCTAAAGTAAAATTTATTATCCCTACATTTTAGATGAAGAGATTTAGGGAAGTTGTGTATCTTGCCTAAAGTAATGCAGAATCAAATAATTGAGTCAGAATTTGAACCTAAGATTCTTACTGACTCCAGCTTCAGAGCTTTCTGGCTATTCACAATAGAGCTGCTCCCAAGTCAAGCAGACAATATTCACATTACCTTTACTTTTACAGGCTAACTCCAAAGTATGTTTAAATACAGAAAAATACATTTAGAGAAAAAATGAGTTCAGTGCTTTTGAGACACAACTATATTTAGTAAAATGAGTTTATGTGTACTTTCCTGGGGTCAGTAGCATTAAAATGATCCAAGTACCTTTTGACCTTTGCCCAGTAGCCGTGGAGTCATTTCCATTGTCTGCGCATTCAGAGAATGGGGGTGGGGAGGGGGATGGCTTTGGTTTTTCTGGCTTGGGAAATTCTTTTGCATGGATGGACCTTCCAGGATTTCCCCAACTTGCTCTGGGTTGTATATCCAACTTTGGTCTATAAATGAAACTAAAATGGACTCTTGGTATGCTCAAATTGAAGCTATGTTTCAGCACTAACATTGTTTTCCTTTAGATTTGGCTAGATACCGATATCTGCCACATCGTCTTGGTAGCAATGGTAAGTATGAGAAGACCTGGTCAAAAATATTCAGGCCACTATGAAGACTGGCAGGTTAGAGTCAATACACTAAAAGAAATTACATTCTTTTCTGCAAGATGAATCATACAGCTGAAACTGTGTGGTATCATCTGGGCCAACAACCATAATAATAATATTTACCCTCCAAGTGACAGATATCTAAGATAACAACTACACCCAGATGACAACTCAGGGAACAATAGCCCAGCTTTTTGGAATGAGAACAGAATAAATGCTAATTGAGCAATATTCTTTCCAGAGGGATCTCAGCTATGGTAACACTATTAGAGATTTAGTAATCCCCAATACACAAAAATTCAAGATAAAAATAAATTCTACCAGGATGTAAAATATGGAAATATTTGGTGATGATTAAGGAGAGAATGTCTGTCAGTTAATTAAGAGTTGGATAGCTAGAATTTGCCCTCAGATGCACCTAAGTATAAGGTAAGGGAAATCTCACCTAGCTGTGAAAAGGCAAGCTTACCAATAAGTCTGTTTTCCCCAACCCCACCCAGCCAAGTGCATTCCTATTGCCCAGGTGTGCCTGTTTATCCCCAAGTTCCAGCCACACCTACTCCCTCTTCTGGCCCCATACCAATGAACATATAAAAAGCCCCTCCCTTGAGATCGCAGAATGTCTTGGAGTCACTATTGATTCTTGACCTACTTCCCCTTTTCCATCATGTCTAGACATGTATCCCAACCTCTCTTCTATTCCACAGCTTGGCACATAGTAGGGGTTAAATATCTGTTTGTCGCCTGGATTTGGTTTTGACTCTTGCTTTTCTATTCCTTCACTTCTCAGCCTGTACCTTGGATCTCATTTCATAACCTCTTAATTTTGTCCTTTGGTATTTGGTTGCACAGACCCTCAGGAGGCAGGATAGTTCAATGAAAAGAAGACAGGATTTTGGATCAAGTTCAAATCGTGGTTCCATACTTACCAGTTTTGTAAACTTGAAGAAATCACTCCCTTACTTTGGCCCTGCGTTACCATGTGTAAAATAGATAGCCAGTGGGAATTTGCTATGTTTCTCAGGGAGCTCAAACCGGTGCTCTGCGACAACCTAGAGGGGTGGGATGGGGTGGGAGGTAGAAAGGAGGTTCAAGAGGGAGGGGACATATGCACACCTGTGGCTGATTTATGTTAATGTATGGCAGAAACCAACACAATATTGTAAAGCAATTATCCTCCAATTAAAAATAAATTTAAAAAATGTATTATAGAGTAATTGGATGAAAACAGAATAAATACAAAGAACTTGGCACCCTTTATGTGCTCAATCAATATTTCAATATTTGTTGAATGGCCATTTCCTGTCTCATGTCTGAGTCCAGATCCAGCTTCAGTCATTTATTTGATTCCATTCATTCTGGAGTGAGGAACAAAGCCAAGAATTATGCTTAGAGTGCATTTATAACACTGGTAACTCAACTGAGGTGAGTTGGAGGCTATCAGAACATCTCATTTGCTGGAGCTAAAGTTATCTGTCAGGACCAGATTAAAACATGGACAAGGCCAGGCAAGATAAAGATGCCCCCTCACATACTCCACATGTAAGGTAAAGTGTAAAAAAAATGTCTAATTAAGTTCAAACAATGTTCTCATTTTCCCTCCATGATGTCTACTCTGCACCTTTAAAAAATATCATATTCTTAAACATATTAACAATCACAGCCACTTTAAAAATTGTCCTGGCATTGCCATTTAGGTCTTTCCTGCTCACAATAGCTGAGGCAGGTGGAATAAAGGAGAAGGATTATCAACCAATCAATGTGTTTTAAATCCTTGAGATACAATTTTTTGAGAGTTTACTTATTTGGACTCTTAAAAACGAAACAAAACTGTTAGCTTACATTTTCTGTGTGTATCTTGTCAGTTCGGCCCAGGTTTCTATTACTCGTGACACTGAAATAAGAGTTTTCTCCAATATTAATCCTTAGACTTTCTGCAAGTCCTAACTTGTTCAAGTCTTGTGTTAATGCAAGCTCATGGCAAGCAATGTGGACTGAGTACCCAACAGCCATAACCCTCCTACTTCCTTGCCAAGAGAATCCCAACACTGTTCAGTTACTAAGCCCATAATCTATTTTTTTTTTTTTTCAGATAGTGGAGTGCAGTTTATTACACCGGTGGGCCCAAGGCAGAGTCTGCTCTTAGCCAAGGACCCTGACCAGCTTTTGTGAAAACCTTCTATACCTATGAAAGCCCTTAATCTTAATTGGTCCCTCTTTGGCCTCAGTGGATGAATGAGCATTAGGTTAAGGCAGTCCTGGTGTAATTCCTTTTCTTCCTGGTAATGTTGGATTTTATACAGGTGTAATCTTGCTTAAGAAATGTGGAGGCAAATAAGGGAACTTTTAGGGTTCCTCTGCTCTGGAAAGGGACAAAAGTTTCATACTTTTCTGAATCTGGTCATTGTTGGATGAGAGCTGGTGCCATGGAAGCTCTCCTGAGATGAGAAAACAAATACAAGGACAAAACTGACATGCTAAGAATGGCAGGGGAAAAGATGGCAAGAACCTGGATCCTTGATGTCACTGAGTCACTGACTGAATCTATGCTGGAACTGTTAGGAATTAGTCCTTATTAAGATACTTTTAGTAAAGTTTCCTATTGTTGTTGTTTAGTTACTAAGTCGCGTCTGACTCTTTTGCGACCCCATGGACTGTACTCTTCTGTCCCTGGGATTCCCCAGGCAAGAATATTGGAGTGGGGTGCTGTTTCCTTCTCCAGGAGTTCTTCCCAATGCAGGGATCAAATCTGTGTCTCTTGCGTTAGCAGGTAGATTCTTTACCACTTAGCCACCTGGGAAACCCTGTGTGTTTTCCATTACAAGCATTTAAAAGCATCCTAAGTAATTAATATTAACGGCATCTCTCATAAAAATATTTCCATTTTTTCAGGAAAGCTTACTAGAAATTGCTATTGCTGGCTATAAGACATCCTAAACAGACTGAATTTTCTAAAAGATTGTTAATCTCTCTAAAAATAAAAGGCATGACTTGATGAGCAATTGTTTAGTCTGGTGCTTCTCAAACTTCTATTATTTACATCCCAATCTTATGATTTTATCATATCCTTGTGTCATCTGTACTAACAAAAACATTTTTAAGTTTTTCCTTCTTTTTAATAGTATTCTTATTTAAAAAATAAACTTTCTTATAACTAAAATTGAAAACGAGGATTATTTGCCTTAAACAGAATAAAAAAAGAAATACCAAAAAAAAAAAAAAACCCATGAGCTAAGTAATGTTATTAAATTCTTGTCAGATATAGTTTCCTGTGAAGACTGAGCTGGAGGCCTGCTATTTCTGTTGAAAGGAGACCCTAGGGAGTGTTACTGAAGTGGTAAAATAATCCCTATGCCAACTGGTACAATGCTCCTGCTGTAACCGGAAGCACTAAAAGAGTATGCCAAGGGAGACATCCATGACTAGCTGAATTTATCTGTCAAGCTGGTGCCATCTAAAATCATCTGATATTCTACCAGTGCTCTGACTGCCCCTAAAACTGACTTGGCAGACAGCCCTCTCAAGGGCCTGGCACCCTGAGCAATACCTCCTGTGGAGATGCTCACATTAACCTTGAGGAGAGGAAAAAATGCCTAATAATCAGCCTTTGATTGTTGTGTTTATAAAAGGACATAAGAAGTCAATGTTACAATGTTTTATCATACTTTATACTAAAGCAAAGACAAGTAATCATTTATTATTCTCCTTATGTCTGTTGTTTTTTACTTTCTGAAATTAGTTGACCCATTGAGAATTTTTGGGAAATTGTGGTTCTTCTACCCAGTAAAATGCAAAACATGGTTTTCTGAATATGTCTATGAATGAGTAAGAGTCGGAGGTTAATTTAAATGCACTAAACCAGAGACTTATTCTCCCTTAAACATCTACTTTGAATAGACATAGGTTATACTGATATTGCCTTCCAGGAGGCTTAAAGAGACAAGTCCAGGTTCTACAAAATGAGTACTAGCCAACTCTATAAAGTCATCTTTCTGAAATTTGAAACACCACTGAATGTACCCAGTAAAATTATTCCTGGGCAAGCAGACTCCCAGGCCTGGGTGGAGTTCACAAGAGTTACTTAGGTAAAATAAACAAAAAATGACAGGAACTTTGGATTGCTTTTGTCTGAACTTTTAGTGTCTGCATAGATCAGCAAAAGCTACAAACCACACACCTGCTTGTCAAAGCAAAGAGAAACCCAACAGGTACCTGTTTCTTACACCGTCAACTGCGCAAGGCTCTCACAGGATTCTAATTTATGATGGCCCCTCAGTCCTTAACAATATTCCTTCCTCTTTTTTTCCAGTCAAATAGCTTTACCTTTAAACGGCATAGAATGAGTAGCAAGATGAAAAAGACCATTTTAACCTCTAATTTCAAAAGATTAGATTAAAAACATTCAATAGTAGGACTAAGCCATTAACTCAGATGGTAAAGAATCTGCCTGCAATGCATGAGACCCAGGTTCAAACCCTGGATGGTGAAGATCCCCTGGAGAAGGATACAACAACGCACTCCAGTATTCCTCCTGGACAGAGGAGCCTGGTGGGCAACAGTCCATGGGGTTGCAAAGAGTTGGACATGACTGAATGACTAACAAGACATTAAATATATAATAAGACTTAGAATAGTTTTTGGAACACATTTTAACGGATTATGAAACCACAAACTAAGCCTCTTAGTTTTTCCTTTAAATTTGGTATTAGATTGAGCTAATAATTCATTTCAAACATTCATGAATGATTAAATTAAAACATGTTTCTCCCAAGCATTGCAAAAAATAGGTTAAAAGTACTTGGTCTTGAAGAGGATATAATTCTTTACATAACAAATGTTAGAAAAATACTAAACAAATATGAAAGGTGAGTTTTTCATTATCTTCAAGTTAGTTGCTTTATACTAAGAAGGACAATTTTCCTTTAGCTTGTAGTTTACTTAACACTTGGCCAGAGACATCTAAAAATATCAGATGTCTCAAAAATATTTTGAGATCAGTAAAGATGAGTTCATCTGCTTCACTGAGGTGTGAACTTAATTCTGTATCTGGAAGAATTTTAGATTTAACTTCTTAATAATACCATGGAAGCTGTAACAAAGGCCATAAGTAAAATATTATGCAAATGTTATCCTTTTCTTTGAAAATTCTTTTTCTCTAAAGTCAACCAAAGCTGAAAAAACTTAGGTGATGGCAGACAAGGTCTAGTGACTTGCACACAGAATCAGTTTGATGATGGTTACATTACTATATTGCCTTTCTCTGTGGTCTGTGAAAATGCAAACTCTCCCCTCTCAGTTTCTTAATCTTTCGGGTGGCACTATGTACACACAGCTTTTGTTTACTAGTATTGGAAATGTTCACTGGTGAACTTTGAGAAGTGCATTAAAGCATTCTTGATGAGTGTGTGAGGAATATAGTTTGAATAAAACAAGATTATCTTTTTCAGGGTTACATAAAACACAAATTCATTATCCTTCAGGTAACAATAGATTAATATTTAATGAAACCATCTATCTGGCAGGGACTAAAATTTAAGACTAGGCCATATGAGATCATGAAAATAGACTGCAAACTTCTTTAAGGATATTTCAAACTGTTGGGATCGATGCCACATGTGTATATATACTAATCTCTGTGTGTGTGTATACATATATATATGTATATATATGCATACATACATGTATATTTGTCAAAGGAGTGTCTTGTTATTTATTTTATTCTCAAGAATAAAATTGTGAGGTATTAAAACAAATATTTTGAGTTGGCAAGCAGTGATAAATATTTCCCAATAAATAATCCCTTTAAAGTAACAATCAACCTTAAATCTCATCAAAACTTTCACTTAGGAATAATCTTGGTTCTAGGAAAACACATATGCTGATTTAATCACAGGAATGTTTTTTAGTGTGATCCCAAGACTACCAACTCAACATCATTTGAGAGCTTGTTTAAAGTGTAGATTTCTGGATCTCTGGACCCCATGCCTTTCCTATTGACCAGAATTACTGGGTGGCCCCTGCTATCTGAAATTTTAGTAAATGTCCTAAATGATCTTATACACTAGAAGGTTGAGACTGTTGTGTTTGAGGATAGTCTCTGGGGACTCAAGTAATGTGTCTCCCTCAAGGAAGTAGCAATGTCAAGGTTTTCTATTTCCTATAGTCCTGAAGGCAGATGGCAGTCTTTTTTTTTTTAGGTGAAGAGAGAGAATTAAGCTGGAAATATTATCACCATAATTCTTAATAATCCCTCCTGTTCCTTATCATCACCATCCTTATACCTGCTATCATTTATTGAGCATTTACCATATGCCAGGCACTGTGTTAATTGCCTCTCAAACATGAACTCATTTCATCTACAATGGGTTTTACGATTGCCAGTTTGTAGTAACGGAAATGGGGTTTCAGTTCATGCCATTAGTACAGGACAGGGCTGAGAAATAAACTGTAATTTCAAATGGTTGTGATAACCTAAAAACAGAACTAACTGGGTGGAGGAGAGAGAGAAATGACATTTGTTAAGTGATTTCTGTCAGCCAGATACTTTGCATGCATGGTTATATTTTCTACTCTCATCAAACTGTGAGGTATCTGTTATTATCTTCACAGTACAGATGTCAGAAACGAGACTCCACAGATGCACCCAAAGTGTCTGCTAATAATAGATGGGCTCAGATAAAACTCTTTGTCTTTTCTCTTGCTTTCCCTCTCCACCAGACACTAGCTCTAGGTTGAGTCAGATTGCATAGGTTCAAAGCTCTACTCTGCCATATATTTGTTACAGAATATTTGTTATTGACAAACAACTGAATTGTTCTGTGCCTCAGTTTCTTCATTTGTAAAATAGGGATAATAATGATATGGATGTCATATGGATTTTGTGAGGATTAAATGAGTATCTGTGTATAATGAGAACCACTTAGAACAGTGCCTCATATAAACCTAGCACTCTATAAGCATTAATTACAATTATTAAATGTTGAGAGAGGAAATTAGATGGCAAGATGGAAAATGGCTAATTTAGGGAAAACAGAAAATCAGTGGTTTCTAGGTTTTTTTTTTTCTCCCACATATTCTAGCTGGAAAGAGTAAGTTGTACTTCATAACTTGTTGAGCAGGACTAGGGTAACCAGGGCTGGAAGAAATCCTTGCAGAAAGTGGGTGACCATGATCACAATTAAGGAAAGAGATACTTGGCAGGGGACACTGTACTGGCTTTGAGCTCTTGTTTATGAAAAGGACCCTAAGCAGTCATTGCAAAGACTCTAGTTTGATCTCTTGCTTTTACTTTAGAAGCCAATAAAATTATGATCATCACTGGAGAAATTTTGAAAATGAGGCAAAAATATATTACCTTCTATTTGTATAATGATTAGGGAGCTTATATATGTCCCTAGAATACTGTACGGTTTTGGCCTTTATACCTATAGGAGAGTTTAGATAAAGGTAAGATCTGAAGGGCAAATAAAAAAGGAGATGATTATGAGGCTTCCTCATCAGACTTCAATCTGCAGACATAAAAGTTAAGAGGACAGAAAAAAATCACAAATGAACTTATCTACAAAACAGAAATGGACTCACAGACATAGAGAACAGACTTGCTTGCTAAGGGGAGGGGGAGGTAGAGGAGGAATGGACTGGGAGTTTGGGATTAGCAGATGCATACTACTATATATAAATGTATAGACAACGAGTTCCTACTGTATACCACAGGGAACTATACTCAAAATCCTGTGATGTACCATAATGGAAAAGAATAGATATATAAAAGAAAGTATATATATATGTATAACTGAATCACTTTGCTGTACATCACAAATTAACACAACATTGTAAATCAACTACATTTCATTTAAAAAAAAGATGAATGAGATTAGATACCCTACATCCATCCATCCATCCTTAGCTAACTGTGTGTTAGGCATTGCATTAGGTACTCAGTTCAGTTCAGTTCAGTCGCTCAGTCGTGTCTGACTCTTAGGTACCAGAGGTATAATAATGAGAAAGCAGTCATGCTTTCTGCTCTCACTGAGGTTACGGACTAGTGTGGAGACAGATGAATGCGTATTACAGCATAGTATAGTGACTGCTGTGAAAGCAGCACTCAAACCCATGATCTGTATATAAGTGACCTTCCCCAAACTTAAATCCGATTTTGTTCTTCCCTATTTGAAATTCTGCAGTGGCTCACAGTTCTGGCTTCAGGGTGAAATGCAAGATCTATCGCATGACCTCACAGGATCTTTCATTATCTGCCCCTGGCCATTTCTCCATCCTCATCTCATCTTTCACCATGATGTTGGCCCTCCCTCTTCTTCCATCCATTCACAGGGAACTATCTGGAGTTATTTAAAGACCTTGTTATTTCAAGACTTAGAGATTTAATACTTTTTGCCACCGACTTAATACTTTTTGCGACCTCTGCCCTCCTCCATCTGGCCATCTCCAGCTCACTCATTAGCCTATTCTACCACCATTATGGCTCAAGCACCAAATAGTAAATATACCATGCCAGTATCTTTATGGTTTGTTGAGAAATCGGCTGTTAATGGGCTTTACCTGATTGCTCTAATAACCCTCCCTCCTCCCCTGCCCCACCCCTTGTTAGAGTTTATGCCTTTGCTTTCTGGCTTCCATAGCTCCCTGCATTTTTCTTTGCCTTGCTGGGTTTGCAGTGTTTGTGGCCAGTACAGTGCAGAGAAATGACTCAGGCTTCCACTTCTCTCGGCTCACGTGGTCAGATACAGTGCTGTGCCCCCATCTCAGGCCATCCGGAGTTTCTATGCTCTTCCCCTGCTCATTCTTAATCCTGCTAACCTTTTTGCATTTTATATGCATGACGATGTGGTCAGAGTGACAGAAATCTACCCGGCATGAGATGGTGAATCGGCTGTCTGTACTGACTGAATCGTTGGGCATCTCCTGATGAATCTGTTTTCCTGCCCACGTGGATAGCTTCAGTAAAGGCAGTGGGCAGACAGGGACTTGGGAATGGGGAACACAGTGATTAAATTGGGGCCATTGATATGAAAGTTTAAGAGTTTCAGGTCATCAACTCAGGTATGGATGCCTGAGAAAAAAGTCAGAGAAAGGGAGAGAGGACATGGGTAATCTGGGCCATAATTAAACTTGCCAACAAAATGAAGGCCTAATATTCTAATATCCACATTTAATAACCTTGTACTTATAATCTTATCATTTATGTGATCAGCAAAAACTGAAAGAACTATTTACAAAGCCCAAACCACCTGCCATCTCTTGATTTCTAAACAGACATTGCCTTAAAAAAAAATGCAGACCTTGTTCCATATCTGAACCAGAGTCCTAAAATGGAAACTGTTTGCAAATACAAAAGTAATCTTTTCATTTAAAAGTGAGGGCTCTCTAGGGAGCATATCAGTCATTGGTGAAAAGCCAGTAGGACACAGTAGTGCGGAAGACTTACTAGTCTGCTGTTTGCAGATATCTTCTGATTTCCAGGCAATACAGCGAGACCTTTGCCGATTCAGCCTGGTTGCGATTTTTCCGCCCGCGGTTGGTCTTTCATTGTTTTAATCAGTAGTTCCTTTGTAGTTTCCTTTCGAAGGAGGTAAGGCTGTGAGTCAAAACTTTAACCTTTTGCTTATAGTTCAGAATCGTGATGTGAAGAATAAAGTCTCTCTTTCAACATACCTGTCTACTTGATTGGAATTCTTCTGAGCAAACTTAGAAGATCACAAAGCCCCTTTAGTTACTAAGTGAACAAAGCAACATTCAGAACAGTGTGTGTTTGTGTATATATGTGACTCTATACACATATATTAAAAACTCAGTCCCTTGTGTATCAAGAAGAAGGGGAACTAATATTCAGTTTTATGTGCTTGTTTTTGTGTTAATAATAAAATATGGGATAAAATAAAATAATAAAAATGTGGGAAAGATTGAAAAGAAACTATTAAAGGTAATTACTGACAGGGGTTGGAGGTAATGATATCGCAAGAACTGGGTGTGTATGTGTTTTTTTATCACACTGATAAAAAAAACATGAAACATGGTATATACCACTTTCTTCAAAACTGAAGTAAAATAATGGGAAAGCGAAGTCCTTTCAGTGCTAAAACACGTTAGTGGTGTGTCTGTTTTCAGGGGATGTTACATCTGTTGAGCAGTGTAGAGTGTTCCAATCACTCTAGAAAAAGTTGCTGTGTTCAGAGTGCCAACCCCATGCCAGTGCCTTCAGATGCTTGCTTCATTTATCTCCTCAGCAGTCCTTCTAGGAAGCTGATAATGTTCATGTTTTTGCATGAAGAGACCAAGCCTTGAAAACATTAACTGACCAAACTGAGATCAGAAACTTCAGGTGTCAGAACCTGCATCTTGTGGTTTCAGACCTAGTGTCTGTCCCCTACACTGAACTGCCCACACCTCCGCTATTGCAGTTGTGATGATTATATCCAGGGTCCAAAGTACAAATCTATTCAGTAAACATGTATTCAATGCTGACCATGGACTGGGCAGAGTGGCAATCCCTTGTGATTCAAGAAAAACAAGAGTAGTGAAGACAGACAAGGAAATAATGGCACCTAGTACTAGGCCAAAAGTGCTTTTAATGGAATGAAGCACAGAGGGTGGCATCCCAGAAAGAACTTTTGATTGAACTGTGGAAGCTCATGGCAGTTTTCCCAGAGATGAGTCTTGGAGGACGCATGGTATTTAGTCAGGAGGAAAGGGGTCAAGTGTACTCCAGGCAGAGGGAACAACATGTACAAAAACACACAGTTTTGAAAGAGCACTATCCCTTTGAGGAATTGAATAGTCAATAGTTGGGCATGTCTAGACCATAGAATAGTGGACAGAAATTAGGCCAGAAAAGGAATGGGTCTTATAAGTCACACTAACATATTTGAACTTCATCCTGTAGCAGTGGGAGACCATAAAGAATTTTTAATAAAGGAGTGAAAAGATTAAACTCAGAGCTTAGAAAAATCACTCTGACAGGAGCCTGTAAATTGATTTTCTGTTTTAAAATTTTTATTTATTTATTTTTGGCTTTGCTGGGTCTTCATTGCTGTGCACGGGCTTTCTCGCAGTGAGCAGGGGCTGCTCTTTGCCGTGGAGTGTGGTCTTCTCATTGCGGTGGCTTCTTTTGTTGCAGAGCATGGGTTCTAACCGTGTAGGCTCAAAGGTTGTGGTGCACAGGCTTTTGTTCCTCTGAGGCATGTGGAATCCTCCCAGACCAGGGAATGAACCCATGTTCCCTGCACTGGCAGTCACAGTCTTATCCACTGTAGCACCAGGGAAGTCCTAAAAACTGATTTTTAGTTTCTGAAAATTGAAGTACAATTGATTCACAATATTGTGTTAATTTCAGGCGTACAACAACGTGATTCAGTTATACACACACATATATGGATATATCTATGTTTGGGGGTTTCCATTATAGTTTATTATAAGATATTGAATATAGTTCTCTGTGCTATGTAATAAATCCTTGTTTATCTAGAGACTATGAAGTGAAATGCAGCCAGGTATGATGTTGGACAACTGGTTGAGAGAATGTCATATATTTTATTGTTTCTAGATGCATATATATACAAATATATATATATATATAGTTAATCATGTTTTCTGACATTGGGAAACATCTTACAGTCAATGGTATGTCATAATTTAATTGGCAGTTTTATTTTCTCTCTTATTGGCCCCCAAACACCAATATGTCTTATCACTGATGGGTCTCAAGTTAGATGAAATATACTGATCTAGGCAAGAGGTAATTAAGGGTCCTACCCATTTTCCTGGTTATGGGATAGTAAAGAGGGGAAAGAATTGAGTGGTATTTAGATTTTGATATGGTGCTAAATATTTATTAAGTAAAAAAAGAAATGTGCAGAACACTACAAGTTGTGGAATAAAAGCTAGGGGCGTATGTGTGTGTGTTGGGGGTAGAATACACACACAGATTTCTGGAGATGCATGTCTCTAGAATGATGCAAAAGAAACTAGCAACATTGCTTCCAGAGAGAGGCTGAGGGACGACAGAAGAAAAACTTTCCACTGTGTTCCATTTTATACCTGTATTTTGAAGTATAATATATGTATTATACTCTTGAAAGATTAAAAAAAGAAGGTGCCTGATAGGAGAAATTGATGAATTTATTGACAGAATGGGATAGGAGATAAAGGAGAGAGAATGTTTTATATTTCATGTTTTATTCTTTTAATGATTCTCTAGGTCTAATTTTTAAAACAACTTTATTGAAATATGACTTATATACTATAAATTTATCCATTTTAAATGAACAATCCAATGATTTCTAATAAGCTTGCTGAGGTGTGTAACCATTTCCACAATAGTTTTAGAACATTTTCATCCTCACACTCATTTAATTAATCACCATTCCCATCCCAGCTCCAGACAACCACTCAAGTCTGTTTTTAAGGTTTTACCTTTTTTTGGGCATTTCCTATAAGTGAAATCAGATAATATATGGTGTTCTGTGTCTGGGTCTTTTCACTTAGTATAATGCTTTTTAGGTTTATAAATGTTACCATGTCTTTCAGATGTATTTCATTCTTTTTTATGGCTGAATAACATGCTATTATGTGATATACCACACTTTGTTTATCCATTCACCAGTGCGTGGGTGCGAAGTCCCTTCAGTGGTGTCCGGCTCTTTGCGATCCTATGTACCATAGTCCATTATGTTCCTCTGTCCTTGGGATTCTCCAGGCAAGAATACTGGAGTGGATTGCCAAGCGCTCCTCCAGGAGATCTTCCTGACCCAGGGATCGAACCTGCATATCTTACATCTCTTGCATCGGCAGGCAGGTTCTTTACCACAGTGCCACCTGGGAAGCCCCATTCAGCAGTAGACGGACATTTTGGTTGTTTCTATTTTTTTGCTATTATTAATAAAGCTATTTTGAACACTCATGTTCAAGTCTTTGTGTGAGAGTATTGTTTCACTTCTCTTGGGTAGACACCTTGGAACAGAACTGCTGTGTTGAATGGAAAATTAATATTTAACTGGTAAGAAACTATCAAATTGCCTTCCAGAGAGGCTGTATCATTTTATATCCTCATCAACAATGTATGAGGTTTCTAGCTTCTTCACATCTTCATCAATACTTGTCATTGTCTATCTTTTTGACAGACATGATCCTAATGGGTGTGAAGTGATACCTCATTATGTGTTTGATTTGCATTTCCCTAATGACTAATTATTATTGAGAACATTTTCACATGCTTGTAGGCTATTTATATACATCGTCTTTTGTGAAATGTCCATTTACATCTTTTGCTCATTTTAAAACTGAGTTGTCTTCTTTTTGAGCTGTTAGCGTTCTTTGTACCCTTAACTTTAATTTGGCTAAAGATACTTGTCTGCCAGTAAGGAGACTCATTTCTCTATCCATTCCTGAAAATCTTAAATTCCTATACCTTTTAGAGGGCACTTCGAAAATTTCCCCTATTTACTTTGAGTTTATTTCCAAGAGAACACAGGGATCATTCATTAAAATTGGTCACAACTCTTTCTCACTGCAGACTCAATAAGAATTATAATATAAATTTTTGTATTACTTTCATTTTGGTAATGCTTCCAAAGCTCTTAACTATCTTCATAATCATTTTCACAGTCAGACTGAATTTAATCTAGTTGAGCTATGTCTTACTTTGCTGTGCTCCAAAGGACACTGACTGTATGGAATTAGGAAACAGGTCACTCTAAATGATCACAGAAGTAGCTACCTTTAGTAAACTAAATATAAAGGCTGTGTCAATGTTAAGCTATATTTCAGTTTTATATCTCATGCTTTATCTGACTTAAATATTAATCTTTTAGTAAAATATATTTTAATGCTCTGTGATAAAATAACCACCAAAGAAGCCTTTTGATTTTTAATTCCCCCTGATGGATAATTTTTTTCTTTTATTTTTCCTTCTAAAGTAATCACACATTGCAGAGTCTCTACCCCAATTCTCTTAAAACCTCTCTCTCTCACACACATATCTCCTAGGTTTCACATGGTTAGGGGTAGAAAAATTCCTCTGCCTACACCAAAGGTGGGAGAAATTTTGAATGCAAGTGGCCTAGGTTGGCAGGCCAGGTTCAGTAGAAAAAAAGGCCCTGCTCTTAGATTTGTCTTGACTGGTCTGTGGCACATGCTTTAAATACTGTTAGAAGGGTCAATTGGCTCCAGAGGCAGCAACTGGCCGCTTGTGGTCATAATTCAGACCTCAAGCATATTTGGTTGGGCCCACAGAGTGCAGTTTGCCTGTTTGATTTTTGAACCAACACTTAAAATGCAGGAGATTTAAAATAAAAAAGGCAATAAAAATGGGAAGATCTGGCCATACTGGCCTTATTTTCACCTATGACCAACTGGATGGCTCTGAGTGATGTGCTGTACTTCTTTTGGCTGGGACGTTTGTTTTCACTTTTGCTACAGACTACTTGGCGCTTTCTGTTGTTTCCCTGCTTTGAGACAAAAGTTCTAGGGGCTGTTAAAACTAGAATTTCCCCAACTAGCCTGCTTGCTCATTTCATTATTTGTATGATTCCTACAAGGCATTTATGTTTGTAAATGTATTTGTTTTCTATGGATGCTGTAACAAATAACTGCAAACTTGTTTCCCTTAAAACAATATGAATGTATTCACAGTTCTGCAGGCAGAAAATCTGAGATCAAAGATGTCAGCAGGGCCCGTACTCCCAGTAGAGGCTCTGGAGAAGAACCTTTTTCTCACCTCTTCCAGCTTCTGGTGGCTCCAGGAGATTCGTGGCTTGTGGCTGCATCACTCCTCTTCTGCCTCCATCTCTGTAGAGGCTATCCTCATCTCCCTGTGTCTCTTTTCTCTATGTTTCTTACAAGGATAGTTGTCATTGGATAAAAGGACTGCTTGGATCACCCAGGACGATCTCATCTCCAGATCTTAACTTTTTTCCAAAAGAGTTCATATTCCCAGGTTCTGAGGATTAGGATGTGGTCATATTTTTTTAGGGATTATAAATACCACTACAGTAATCAAACTGGAAGATCCTGGAGGACATTCAAACAGGATGGGGAGTTAACGGCTGGTGCCATCTATCAGGATAAAGAAATAGAATGAGGACAAGACTGTAGAGAGCATTTCTGCCTCAGGTCTCAGTGTAACAAGGGAATCAGACAGCCTTAAATCTGGGCTACCTACCCTTCAGCAAGTTGAATTGACAGACACTAAGTTTCAGAGATTCATCAGTTTCACCTTGGCTTAACTATACTAGTTTAATTGGCTGCTTGACCTTGACAATGATGATGTTAACTAGGTATGTGATCTACCATCTGTGTAAGCTTTCAGTTGCCTAAAACTATAAGAATCATTGAAAAGGTAAAACAAATATGATGAATATTTTAATTAACTTACAGCCAAGTCTCTTTTTTTCCTGCTCAGTGGAAAGATCGTGGGAGAAGAGATGTGAAACTAGGTAATACATAAAAATAGGTACTCACAGGCTAGTTCCTGGGGGGCAGGCAGCTCTGCCACATCTCATGAGTACCAGAAAGCCAATCCTCTCAGAAAGCTCCTAGTTGTCTAATTTCTTGGGGTCATAGAAAGGGTATAAAGGGCTTCAGGGATAGTTCTAGAGGCTTCAGTTGAAACAGTCAGAAATATGGGGAAAATTGAGGCAGATTAAATGTGAGGAGTAAAAACTGCACACAATCCGTCTAGAATCTAGAATTTTTTCTAGTGCCTGTTTACAGATTTCTTGGTGTCTCACTTATAGAGAAAACTTGTATGAGTGTGTGTGTGTTAAAGAGGGGTGCCTGGGAAACCATACTTCGTCTCCCCAAGAGCCAGACCTTCACTGAGCAGTTATATTGAATGCTC
Organism: Cervus canadensis; assembly: GCF_019320065.1. NCBI lineage: Eukaryota > Metazoa > Chordata > Mammalia > Artiodactyla > Cervidae > Cervus > Cervus canadensis. The sequence continues at coordinate 49,157,436 of NC_057399.1, forward strand.
AGACACACATAGCTGGGAGAGTTTAGCGTTCCCCTGCAGAGAGTGGGGGTTTTCTTAGAAGGAGCATGGTAACCAGGGCAGCGAGAAGCCCTGGAGGCTGGTCAGAGGCTAACCCAAACAGCTTTGCTTAATTCAGGGCTACTGCTGGGGGCTAGGGGGAGCGGCTGGCAGAGAGAGGCGTCTGACATTCTTGCCTGCTGACATCAAGCTACAAAACTGCTGCCCTCTGGTGAGTCAACGGCAAAAGGCCCACATCGTCCGAGATCAGCTGACCAATCAGAGAAGATGGTGCCACACCTCAGAAATCTTTCCAACCCTCAGCATTCTGCAGCCTTCAAATAGTTCCTTCCAGAGAAAGAATGCAGAAATGATTAAACTCGTAAGCAGCATAGAATCTACAATAATTACAAGATAAACTCCATGTTCACTTTTAAAGTAATTTAGGACAGCCAGCACCCTGGTTTTCACTCATTTTAAAAATATTTAAACTTTCCCTTTTATGCTGAGGCAAGAGGGCATACTGAAGGACCCACAGGGGCTTTGAGGTCTTCTGGATATTAAAATTGAGATGTGCTGGAATGACATTGACATCCCTGGCTGGCATTAAGTTCCAACTGGAACTCAGCCAGCATATCTAGATTTTTTTAGTGTTATAATTAGAATTTTATGTATACATTTGTATATATGTAAGTTCTATGGTGAAAATGAAAGTTAAGTGTAGACTATCTCTTCTCATCTTATTTTTTAAAAATTTATTTATTTTATTCATTTGGTTGCATCAGGTCTTAGTTAAGGCTTGTGGGATCTTAGTTTCCCAACCAGGGATAGAACCCGTATCCCCTGCACTGCAAGCTGGATTGTTAACCACTGGACTACCAGGCAAGTCCCCTCTTCTCATCTTATTAATCAAGTTTGTATTGCTGTTTAGTAATTCCTCTCAATTTCTCTCTGTTGAGCAGAAGTCAGTGGGGCAATGTCATGCACGAGGCCAGAGGTGAACTATTTGCTTAGTGCAGCACAAACCTGCTTGTCAGCTAAGAGCAGAGTCCCTTCCACAGTGTTGCCACCATATGGCACTGGCATATTGTGGAGTCCATAAAAGGGACTGACATTGTAAAAGATTAACTGGTTTTATTTGGCAAGGTCAGGTATCTGGATGGCATGCTATAAAATGGCTAGAAGAAGGAAGGGAATCTGTAGTTGGAGGCCACCTGAGATTTTGGCACTGGCTTTCCTTACAGTCCTGCCATCTGATTTGGATTTCAGGGGTAAAAAGTTTTACTTAGTCAAGTGAGGATGCTCTCTGCATGGCCGTGGTACGACAGCAACACTAGGAAGGGAAAGAAGAATTGGACTGGAAGAAAAGCATGCACTCAGCACTAGGACTGCTTCCCACAGGGTGGGAGATCTCTATCAATTTTTCCTCTCTGCCGTGTGGACAAAAAGAGTTGAAGGGAGGCTAGATTATGCATACTTATTCACTCATTTGTTCATTCATTTATTCAATTAATAAAAATATTTCTTGCATATCCTAGGTAGCAAGCATGAGAATATACTGTTCTTTTTCAAAAGAGGAAGCAGAGAAAGAAATAGATAATTTCAATTAAACACATTTAGTTTTCTAATAACAGCAACATGTATTGAACTCTTATTAAATACCAGGAACTTTGCTTGGAGCTATAAACCCTTAGATTACCAATATAGGGGTTTGGTCATTACTTCCTTTTGGAGGATCAAAGGTTGAAGAGATTAACTCCTACAGCTTGGAAGCAGTGAACCAAGGACTTGACACTTGGTTCTTAACCACACATTTCCAGATTTGGGGAAAGATGACTAAAACTACAACAAAACTACCCTACAATGACTCTTGAAAGCAAAATAACTCTCTAAATGAGGATATAGTTGGGCTGGCTAGGGCGTTAGGGGCTGGTGGTGATTAGTAGGCAGAGGCAGCTGCATATTTGAAGGCCATGGGAGATGTGTTGTCAGGGGAAATGAAAATGATTAAATAGTGTTGGAGGTTTCTGTGGGTGATCTGGTTTTTTTATTGGTGCATAACAAAACATTCCCAAACTTAGTGGCTTAAAGAATCATGATCATTTCGCTAGTTCGCAGATCTGCAAGTTGGTCAGGGTTTGGTGGGGACAGCCCCTTTATAGTCTATGCAGTGATTGCTGGGGCTGCTTTAAGTATGCCTGAACAACTGGGGCTTCTTAAGAATTTGAATCTTTCTGTGATCACTTCATGTAGTGTCTCAGACACAGCAGCTTCAAGGAACTGAACTTACATGGAAGCCTAGGGCTCTAAGGCGTGTGCTCCAAAAGAGACTGCCAGATGGAAGGCATGTTGCCTTTTATGACCTAGCCTCAGAAATCATATAGCCTGACTTATCCCAGACCTCATTAGTTGAGGCAGTCAAAAGATCCTGCCCAGGTTCAAGTGGAGGGGACACAGACTGGACAAATAGCAAGGTTCTGGAAAAGCATAGGGACAGAAGTACTGTTGCAAACTTTTTTCTTTTGGGGGAGTGGTGGGGCGGAAATAGAGGAGGATAAAAGGCAGCATAGTTGGTCCTAAAGAGTAGAGTTGGATTATGATGCGCTTGGATTCAACGATGGGCTTCACACTTATTAGCTGGGTAACTTTGGCCAAGGTGCTTAACTTTCTTGAGCCTCAGTTTTCTCATCTGTAAAATGAGGAAGCTAGGACTGATCTTACAGAATTACTAATGATTAAGAATATATGTAAATCATTTGGCATTGGGAGTTGGCACATATTTCATAAGACCTGTGATTACTGATGGGCTAGTAGCAAGAGAGAGAATTGCAGAGGGAGAAGGGGTCATGTGGGGGGAGGGTTTTCATAGCTAATAGTAAGCTGGTGAAACTATAATAGTACTCATAGCCCAAAAGTTACTGAAAACTAGCCACAGTGCTAAGCTCTTTCAAAGGCGTATCTCACTGAATCTTCACAACAAACCTATGGTGAAGGACTGTTGTGACCCCGTTTTATAGATGAAGATATTCAGGATCAAAGAGGTTAAGTAATGTTCCTAAGTTGGTAAGTAGCAATGACAGGATATGAATCAAGGTGATTGTGTTACCAAAGCCTATACTAGGACAGTTGGGATTTTAACCTGAAGGCTATTGGAAACTACTAAAAATTTTTAAACTTGGCAGTCCTGTGGTCAAAGTTGCTCCATAGACATCAGCATGGAAAACAGGAAGGAACATTTAACAGATGATTGCTCTAGTTCAGGTGAGAAATACTGAGACATGTAAAATATTGAAGATAAAAGTAGTGTGGGAGACACGAGAAATGGAGGAGGTCCTGTGAAGGTAGTGGCAGTCAGCCTTGATTTTTGATTGGATGTGGAAAGAAGGAGAGGGAATTTCTGTTATCATTCGTCAGCCCTGAGTGCAGGCACTGGCATGTGCGATATTACTCAGGGCTCTAAGGAGAGAAAGAAAACAACCCCCCGGGTGCCTTCTAACCTAAAGCATATTTCCTAAGTCCTTCCACTCTCAGTCTAGACTGAAAACAAACAAAACAGACTCCTCTTGAAGCTCTCAGATCTCTCACCTTGCAATTCTAGCTTTCAAATTCCACGCCAAGCTTCCTTTCCCACACCCTAAACCCTTGTCCTGGGGATTACAATGATCTTTTGTGTGTACTAGGTGATTGTTCCTTCCACATCAGGGGCCTTGGGAGGATGACCTAAGGCTGCTTTCTCCTGTCCTTACTTCCTCCACACAGTGCTGTAACTACACATGCAATCAGCTGGTTGTTATAAAGGATGCTGACCAGTGCTGTGATGTTGTCTTCAGGAAGCAGGGGGATCTCCAAACAAGGTACTTACTGACTGTGTCATTTAGCTTCATGTGAATTTCCTTTAGAGGGACAATATGTGCTTTGAAAGACAGAGACAGAATATGTGTCATTAGATAAGGCATTCCAGGTCTCTGATTAAGGACTTTTATCTATTGCTGGGTCAAGGTCTGAGAAATAAACTGGCCCTTGATGAAAACTAAAACAAGTGAAGAAACCAACGGACAACCCCCTAAACCTAGTTTTTCTGTATTAAAACATGTCTTTTCAAATTACTTCCTTAAAATTGGAATAATTTTTGAGATTAAAAAATATTGCCATAATCTTTTGTGATAGATATATTTACTCTTATTTACTTGTTTGTGTCGCCTCCTTCTCTGTTTCCTTTATAATAGGATTAATTTCTGAAAAGTAACTTTATTCTGATGCTACATTTTGAGTAAATTACTGCCTCTCTCAATGAACAATGGAGGCTGGCATTTGACTGAACAGCTTTTGTCCACTGACTGGAATATTTAGGTATAGTGGGAGCTCCATTTAACTCAGGGTTTCTGACAATAAATCACTTGAGGAGAGAGGATTGCTCTCATTGTTTGAACACTTGTCTATGCACGTTGCTTGGTCATTTACTAGATAGTTATTAAGTCTGCCATTTGTTGTCAGTCGCTGAAGGTGTAAGCTAGCACAGGTGTACCAGCGCATGAGGTCACTAGCTGCACACACAGTTTGGTCACAATCTTGCTTTAGGATCTCCAATCCCTTCCCTTAATAATCAAGCAGGCTTAAACTTGGCTTTGCCCACTAAATTGTTCATTTTGAGAAATCATCCACTGCACCTCAATTACAATTTAATGTTTTTTTATTTATAAAGAACAACAACAAAAAAACCGAGCTATTTTATGATTTAGAAACTTCCCCTAAATGGGAGTTTCCAATGAAACATTAAATTGGTGAATGGCAACGAGTGAACAACTAATGCGGTCAGACTTTCTTGTTAGGAAAGTATGAAAGTATGTTATTATGAGCACTGTAGAGTGGCAACAGATTAGAATATAAAAGTTAGAGAAGGGTCTAGTTTCTGCCTAGAGGTCTTTTTGATTGTTTAATAAAAAGCTCCCAAACCATCAAACATCAGACAACAAAAGGCACATTTTCATAATCTAAGCAATTTTCCCATTAATTAAACCTTATGTTTAGGAGATTACTTTTCTTTTGTCCCAGAAGGAAACCTCTTGCTTGGGACAGCTTCAACAATTTAACCACATTTTCCAAGCATATAGGGCAAATAAGAGGCAATCATTCATCGGTTATAAAGATAAGCCAGGGAATGGGAATACTTTTGTAGGTCACGTCACCTGATAGAAACTTTGGACTGATCCTTTCCTGGTTCAAGAGTTCAACTATAAGACCTACTTTCCCTATCAGCTGGCTCAGGCTGATAAGGTCCTGAAGTAAGCAAGATTTTTTATGACTTCTATTTAATTGTCTGTGTGATATAGGGTTGGGGGTTAGTCTGCACAGAGTTACTTCTCATTGGTCTGTTTTTCTTTTGAATAAATCATGGTCTCCCTGACTGGACAAGGTACAAGCAGTTTGAGTAAATACTTTTCATCAAATTTCTATTAGCCAGTACAGAGCCTTTATCCCTAACAGGTTTCCTGTAAGTACTATTGAAGAAAATAATTATAAACTTAGCCTTAGATTGTTGATTGGTTAGGGACAAACATAATTCAAGAGCAGAATAAGTAAGAGCAAGTATTGTATTGTATATGCCCATCAAGTGGATTAGTTGGAGGTGATGGAGACAAGGGTAAAGTTGAAGGTGCCAGAGCTCACTGAAATTGCAAATGAGATGTTATCTGCTATTAGAATGAGCTGAGCCTGTCTTCTTCCCAGGAATTTGGCTCAAAAGGAGTTCATAAAAAGGTGTTATCCCCAAAGTGGTATGCTAGGCCTGTAACCTAGGGAAGTTTCAATGGATTCCAGTCCTATGCTCCTTTGAAAGGAACTAGGTGTTTCTGATCTCTCTTAGTTTCCCTTCTATTCCCATCCTCCTACCATCTTTCCTGCTATTTGGTCTGGTGAACATCAATAGTAGAATGTTTTTTGCAGCTTCCATCTTAACTTGTGTTCTAGATCTGAGTGTGTCACAAACTCATTGTTGACCTTGAAGAAGTCAATTAACGTCCCTGAGCTTTAGCTTCTTCAGCTAAACAACAACAAATAACTGTACAACAAATAACTGGATGAGATGATGGTCAAGGTGCTTTACTAATTCTATGATTTTATTATTCTTTGACTAGACCCTAGTTAGAATACCTTAAGTTCAATACTTAATCCTCTAATAAGATGCAGATATTAATCAATCACTTTTTCTTTAAAGATTGGGCTTAATTCTCTGGTATTAGGTAACTAAACACCTCATATTCATTAGTAGAGATATCCATTAGGTACCTGATATTTAATCAAGCAGAATGCTCACCTGTGGCTGAGAATCTAAGATTCCCTCTGGCATAATCCCTTGGGTTTAGTGAAGGTTAAAAGCCATCAGGTTTCATTTTCTAAGAGGACTGTGCTTCTAACATAGATGTTCAAGTACTTTGGAATATAATAGTGTAAACAGATGAAAACACACTGTTTGGTATTTTCTTCTTCTAAGTGGTAAAAACATCTCCATGTCATAACATCATTATGGCTCCTATCACTTATTGAGAGCTTACTATATGCTAAACTGCGGCTAAACATCTATGATCTTGTTTAGTTCTTAAAATGTGGTGACAGTGAAAGTTGCTTAGTCGTGTCTGACTCTTTGTGACCCCATGGACTGTAGCCTGCCAGGCTTCTCTGTCCATGGAATTCTCCAGGCAAGAATACTGGAGTGGGTAGCCGTTCCCTTATCCAGGGGATCTTCAAAACCCAGGGATTGAACCCAGGTCTCCTACATTGCAGGCAGATTCTTTACTGTCTGAACCACTTTACTAATACTTTTGTTTTGAAATTATCATGTATATATGATTATCATAAATACATAAAATATGTAGAAGAATTAGAAAGCAAATACCCTATACACATTTCTTAGTTTAAAAAATATAACTTTATCAGTCCTTAGGTGTCCCTGTGTGCCCTCTCCACTGACATTCCCCTCTTACCTCTAAAAGCAAACACTATTCTGGATTTTGTGTAAATCATTACCTTGATTTTCTTTAGTTTTCCATCCCTGTATGTATCCCTAGATTTAGTTGTTCTTGTTTTAGAACTTGATGGAAATGGATTCCTATAGAATGTATTCTTCTAGAATGTACTAGTTTCTCAATATCTTATTTTGAGGTTTATCATTATTGATGTGCAAAGCTATATTCATTGTTATTATTGAATAATATTCCACTGGATGACTTTGCTACAATAATTTATTCTACTGTTGGTGGATATTTGAGTTGTTTTCATTTTATTTATTTTTTGGCATTATGAACAATGTGGTTTTGAATATTCTTATACATGCCTGGTGTGTATAAGTACATATATACATATACATATACAACATATATATGTGTATATATGTGTATGTGTCTGTCTTAGAATGTATCTTAGAACACACTAGAAAACCAAGGCCCACAGTCACCAAACAACTCAGAGTGATAAAGGTCAGAGTGATGAGGACAAAGTATGAACCAGAAGTCTGTTGTCAGAGTTTGTGTCCTTAGCCACAACACTCTGTGGATCCCCACTTTAAGGCCATGGGGAATTTAAGTCACTTGCTCAAACAGCAGAGACTCAACAAAGTTCAACCTAACTAATGCTTTTCATTATTTCTGTATCATCTAAAGCGCATATGATTCATATGTGAAACTAACCAATCACAGATGAATGAAATTATATTGGGTTGGCCAAAAAGTTCATTTGGGTTTTGCTGTTACACTGTACGGAACAACTCGGATGAACTTTTTGGCCAACCCAATACTCAGCACCCTTATCTCTTCTTTACAAAGGATCAGATGTCAAAATGTAAAAATATAATTTCATATTATCCATATATATTTGACATGAAATTATTATAGTATTTTTCTTTTAAGAATATGAATAGAGATGAAAAGAAAAGCAGGTTTTTTAGTGGAATAGTTCTCCCTCTCTGTCTCAGCCTGCCAAATCTCTTTAGCAATATGTAGCACTTGTAAACATTTAAGTTCACTGTCAGTTAAAGATATGCAAAAGTAGGTGTACTACATAAGGGAGACATATATCTAATACATGTTTATGATGTGACACTGACAGAATATAGGCTGCTATAATCAAGAGAGCAGCAATAACTTAAAAGTTCTTTTATATGTGCAAAGCATTTGGGAAGGAGTATTTGGTGTAGTGAGCAAAAACAAGCAAGCAAGTACAGCAGCTGGTGATATGAAAGGAATCAAACTGTAAGCCCTGCTGAATCACCAGTGTCCTGGAGACACTTGAATAAGTTTCCTTGCTAGAGGTTTTTCCCGCTACATGATGATAAATGTTCTCAAGGAAAAATGAAATGAAGTTTCTCCGTTCTGTGAGTCACATCTCTCTTGGTTGCAAATGACTGAACTCATCTTGAACTTGTTTAGGTAAAATGAGAAATACTGATTCATGGAATGTCATGAAGACTTGAACAATCAAACCATGGGAACTTCAGGGATGCAGCTGGATGGTCCAGAAAAACTGAAATATCTGGTCAAAAACTCCTGGGGACTCTCTTTCCAGAAGTTCCTGCTGCTTCTCTCTCTGCAATGGCTCCTTCTTTTTCTCTGGAGATTGGTTTCTTCTGCATGGCAAGAAACACTGCTATCACACTTCCCGAGTTCTACATCCTGCAACTTCTACTATGGGTGATGGATTAAATTACACTTTCTTCAGTGAAAAGTTAAAAATTACCAGGGGAGGGAGATTTGTTGCCTCAGCTGGGAGATTTTGTCCATTTCTAGACCAGTTTACTGTTCTCTGGGGAAGGGAGGATGGAGTTATAGATGAACATGGACATTTTCTCAGAACCACTTGGTTTGACTGGGGGAAGAGCATTTCCAAAAGAATGGGAGTAAAATTTATAGAGAGAGGTACAGTGGACAGATAAAATAATAGTTTTTCACTAGTTTAAACAATCCCCATGATATTTTCAGTATTTTATAAAGAGGGTAAAAAATGCTCCCAAACCATGACAACAAATTTAATCTTGTCACATTTTCTCTTTGAATTATTTTACATATAATCTACCTGAAATATTTTCAAACAAACAATCAACATGAGGAAATGGGTGTTCTGGCTTCTTGAAAATGAGTTCTGATGCAAAGAATTAACTTTCTGATTTATGCTCTCTAACTACGCAAAACCCTGCAGCTAGTAAGCAAGAAACTCCAAAGTAAAAAAAAAAGTAGTTATTTTAAAAGGCTCCAGCCCACATATATCAACTAAACTATCCATGTTTCTGAAAGACAGTGAAATCTCTCTAAATTCTCAAATTGGCTTTTGGTCTTAATGTAGCATCAGATACGCAAATTAATAACTTCAGACCCTGATTATTCTTATCACCACTCCCACCATCCAGTCCTCTGAGAAGCAGGTGCTAAGATGAGATTAGACATGCAAGGGATTTGCTGAAGGAGGCCTTGTGGGAGAAAATGAGGTGGGAGCTGGTGGAGGCTGGGAGGGCTGACAGAGCACAATGCAGGACTGATCCCTGTGAGGGAGAGAGGCAGGGAAGGCAAGGAAGAAAGACCTGAAGAGTTCAATTCTGAGAAAGTTCTGGCAAGGCTATCTGGAGTCCTTAAGCTAAAGTTGCCCACCGGAGGAATCCTGCATCTTCCAGGAATGGGCCTGCCTTAGCAGCACGGCTGTGCTTAGTCATGGCTGGGGGCAGCCACAGAAAGCATGGCCTCGGAACAAATGTGGTGATGAATTTCAGAGGGCAGCAGCTGGAACCATCAGCCTACTATGTTTCCTGCAGTGGCTACCATAATTACTATCCTGGCAATCCGTTTTCTGGTACATCCACGGGATAAGGTTCTCCTCTTTCATCCCTTCAAATGCTAGGTCATTGAAAGGCTAGGTCATTCAAATTCATGTGGCCTCTCTGACTGACTGAATACTTTCCATTCATCACATTTTACCTTATTTAAAAATACTTTTACTAATTAACCCAAATCACCATTGTCATCCTGATTGCTCCTTCTGTCTCCTTGTAAATACTTTTGTAAGGCATGCACCGGAGCCTGGATCCCAAACCTCTAATCTTCAGTGAGCAACCAGAAGTGAATACAGATTCCTAACAAATATAGCAGACAAAAAATTTCATTAGTAGGAACTTGGATTTGGACCCCAAATTCTTTTGGGATTTCCTTAATGGGCAAAATGGACAACTGATCTGAGTCACAAGGACTCCTTTTTGCACGTGGTCTGACACTGATGTGGGAGAAGACTTACATTCTATTGTCTATGATTCCTTTAGTTTGGTTTCTTCTTGTCTTTTTAAGGGGAGGGAAGAGCAGGAAAGCTGTCCCTTAGAGTGACTGTACATTGCACAAGTTAAAAAGAAGCACTATTAACATTGCCAGGACAACAATCATAACCAGGATGGTTCTGAGAAAATTGGATTAAAAGCTCACTCTAAGGTCTCTCTTCTCAAGAGTGAAGGAGACTTGAACCTCTTATCTCACCTAGCACGTGGTAAGAAAGAGAGCAGTGCAATACTTTAAGAGAAATGTCTGAAAAGAGAGATGCAGAAAGAAAGAATTTTTATCAATTTTTCCTTTTCAAGATATGACACTTCTTGGAACTCCCAGCTCACAGAGGTGATTTTGTTCCAGAGCTCTTCCTTGTTGGGGCAAAGATGGGAAAAGTGGGTGGGCCATCAAGGGGTGGGTGGGGGTTGTGCTCCCTTCAAGGCTTTTCCAGTGTCATTTCTAAATGGTTATCATCTTGGACCATATGTACTTGGGGATTCTTGGTTGTTTTCCAGGGTAAACAGGACACATCTTGAAAGGCACTTTTTTCCCCAGTAATTTGAGGGGAAAATTCTTTTATATTAAATCAAACCCAGATATATACTGGTGGATTAGAATGTGAAATTCATCTGGATAAATCATGAGACTTCAAAGATGTACTGTCCTTAGGGGCCACTTTATACTCCTGTTTAGATCTTCCTGTAAGTATTATTATTCACTATTCTAAGCTATTATATCTTATCAGAGAAGTTTGAGAAGACCTACCCAAGAAATTAGAGTGTGTCTTCAACATTCTTTCAGCTCTTCTGTCTCTTTCCAAAATTGGATGACATTGGATAGTACCAGCTTCCTACAGTTTTGACAGCCATTTGAGGATATTATTATAATTGATAATGCAGTCCGGATTATCCAAAGTGTAACAAGACTCAAGGCAGCCAGAATGCCCCAGGATAGATGGAAATGGGTTGTAAGTAGGTGTGGAGATGAGCCACAGTTTAGTCCTTCAAGAGTATTTATTGAATGCCTGTGTACCAGCAGCTCTTTTGGAAAGTGTGACACAGCAGAGAACAAGCCAGATAAAGAGCTTCTTCTCACACAACGTAACAAACCCGAGAGAGAACAGATATTGATAAAAACTAATACATAAGAAAATAAAGCATTCCAATAGTTTTAACTGATGGGGTGAAAATAAAGCAGGAAAGTGTTCTAGCCTCTATGGTGTGGTTATACAGTGACAGCTTCTCTGAGAGAGTGACATTTGATCTTAGACCTAAATAAAGAGAAATAAGCAGTCAGTCGGATGAAAATGAGAGAAGAGTCATTCAGGAAGTAGCAATGGTGAGTGCAAAGAAATGGAGACAACTGGACCTGTTGGAGTGACAGAGAGGACGCCTGCGTGTGGGGCACAGTGGATGAAGGGGAGCTTAGTTGTAGAGAAGGGCTGGGGCTCAATCTCACAGAAAACAGTTTGGCTAACATTCTAACTACATTGAAAACTTACTGGAAGGCCTTAGCTGGGGAATGTCATCGCTGTCCAAATTACCCAAATAGTAAAACCATCTCTTCCTGAATTACTTGGCAAAAAAGGATATTATGGCTATGGATATACATGACAATTAAGTGGAACATGGAAGAAGGGCCTCCAATTAAAATTGACCTCACTTCACCATGGGAGGAAGATGAAATGATAGCTAGCAATGTTTAAAGGATGTAAAGATGACTTTCAATAATGAATAAAATGTTAAATTTTATTATGGAGAAGAATGTTGTGTATGTTATACAATCCAAAAGGAATTCTCATTCAGAATAACTGGAAAAAAGTCTAGGATGTTTACAACAATGAGCCTTTTAAGATAAATGGAAAATTCACATATCTAGAGCCTGACTTCTAAAGAGCTCAGACTTCATTGTATATAATATGTTAGGAAATTTTGTTTATTTATAATTTAACCTGCTTGAGTCAAAATCACAAGGAAGTTTAAGGAATCTGAGTAACATTTAAAATGACCACTTAAATAGATTCAAAGTCGAGAGTATCATCACAGTTTTTCTTTGACATGATCACCCCTCCTCCCCATGATATTAAATAAGAGGAGGGGGTGAACTGTGACCTGAACTCTAACCTGCAATCATGTTTCCAAGGAAAGAGAAGTGAGATGGGAAAAACAAAAACAAAAATCACCAAAACTCATTTAGAAACTCATGAAAGGCAGAGTAGAGTTTGCACATATCAGACCGATTTGCCTTGGCGTGTGAATCATTTAACAGGAAAAAACATGGACTGACTCAGCTTGAGTGAGCTCTTTCTGTCTCTGCTGAGGTCCTCGCTTAGTGTGGCCCCTGTCGCTCTCTCAGACCTTGCTTCCCTCCTCCTTTCTCACTGGAGAGAAACAGGAAGTGTTGTTTATTAATAAGCCTGACCAGGGTCACACCCAAGGCAGTATCAGGGCTTTACCTCTCCTGGGCTTGGGGAGAGGTTCAAAGATCAGGGATATGCTCCTGGTTAGAATGAGAGGCAAGGCCAGACTCCAGAAAATAAACTCACAGCTGGTACTTGACATAGACCCTAGATGACTTAGAGTGTATCTGCCTGTGTGACAGCTCACCGGTTCCTCCCAATCCTCTGGTGACACTTTCTCCCTTGTAACAGAGAGACAGCTGGCACCTCAACCGAGAAGCAGCTTGCCTAAGACCAGGGCGGGGGAGCAGCACTTGGATCTAGACTTTCTGACTCCTACAGTTGTGTCATCTTCCATTTATCACTACACCTTGGGAGACGTTTACAAGACAGAGGAGAGTTGCCCAGCGTGGGGTCTCCTAGCTCGCTTGTCATGAGCTGTTCTTTCCCTTTGGCCTTTCAGTTGTACCTCATGGCTACCTTCAGTCAGCTCCTGGACTGGGGTCATCTCTGTCTGACATAGGTTGAGCCACATTAAACTTGAATAAGGGGAGGGGGGTGAGGGAGAGAGAGAGAATGCCTGACATTTTATGACAGGTTCCCTACCTCACCCCACCCCACTCCTTCTCAACAGGGAGAAAGTACCAAAAGAACATTATTGTTCTGAGGGGCATAACAAACTCAATGGGTATTACCTAGCCTGAAAAATCTTAGCGATGTCAAAAAGCCACTTGAGACAACAAGGCACCAGCTCTTCTGTCCTCATTCCTTATCAGTCCTTGGCTTTGGGAAGAGGAACTTTCTGAAAGAAGGACCTTTGTGGAGGAAAAAAGGAGGGGAAGGTGTGTGCACTCTCGGCTCTGAAACAAATCAGTGACAAGTTGTTCCACAGACTGACAACTTTCCCCTCATCTTTCTAGCAGTTGTACATCTCATTGTCAGAGACATAGAGGAAAAGTAATGGTTAAGTATATAATGTAATCCCTGAAGTACATTGACCATCACATAGCTCCAACCATACTAAAATTGTCCTCGTGATTCCAACTCAATTGTGGTCTGTGATCCAACAGGTAAATGACCTCACTGAGAAAATTCACTGGTCATGGTGACTTTGGCTTTCTTAGCATACATGAATTTGTTATGTTCATTTTCTTCACACCAAATACTTAGTACAGAGTTAAGTGGATTGGGAAATCTCATGAAAACCATTAACCTAAACAGTTCCTGTTTACAGGCATATCGGACCATTGTGATCAGTAACTTGCTTTGAGAAAGCCATGGGCACTGGAGTCAGGTTGGGGGAGGTTTGAATCCTCAGGCTACCAGAGTTACACTCTATGGCAATGGGAAATTTACATAACATTTCTGTGCCTCAGTTTCCTCATTAAACATGGGTGTAATTGTGCAAACCTCATAGGATTACTGTGAGGCTCAAGTGCAAAATAATTAGTGCACCCTGCCTGGTACTGTTAAAATGACACCAAAGATAATGCAGATGTTCTCTTAACACATAATTGCAATTTTGCTTACTCAAGGCCAAGTATCTTAATAGAATTGAATTTTCCAAACAAAATGAAGTCTCCAGGATGTCAAAACCATAGCTTTGTTGCTCCCTCATTTATACGCCACTGCTTTTAAACAGGCCAGCAAACCCCAGCTGATGACTCAAGACTTTTCAGTAGGTATACATTATGCTGACCTCACCCTCATGTGCCCTCAGGCTTTCACTCATAAAATCGTGGGAGCAAAGAAGTGTGTTGGTGAGAAATAAATGAGGAAGAACAAGGACAAAAAAAAGTGTCATGAGTTTATTCACTGGTAATATTTATTATACAGTGATCATTCTTCAGATGTATTTGCTCTCTGTTCAACTGTAACTATGGGAGAAATACCATTGCTCAACAGCTGTCTTGGTCTCTTACCAGGATCTGTGAGGTACAGGTGTCTAAGGGTGCCTTCAAAATACTGTGCCATTCCTGCACTGAAGCTTTCATGATGGGTGCCAGACTGAGTTAGTCATGATTGAAAGACAGAGCCATCTTTATTTTAGACTTGTTGTTCATAATAAAATAAATTCCCTTACGGCATCATGTTCTTGGGATCTTTACCCAGCAGAGCTTTTCAGTGGGCTTAAAACTTAGGAAAAGAATTAAAATGATAACCAGTATTGCAGTCTCTGTAGACCTCAAGTCTCAGTGTGGCAGCATGAACATTAGCTTCAGCTCAAGCTTTGGGCTCAGTCAGACTTCCACTCAAATCCTGGTTGAAATTTGCTATATGACCTTGACACTGGTATTGAACTCTGTGAGGATATTATCTCAGAAATATGGGCAATAAACTCTTCTCCTGAAGAGGTAGTGAGAACTCAGTGAGATTGATAAACTGATCTGTATTGTAGGTGTTCAACAAATGTGAACGCCTTTGTTTTATTCTTTCCTTATCTCTTTCTTCTTAGTCATGTAGTGCCATTTGCGAGTCCAGCTTTTATAGGCCTAAGTTATTTTGTTCACAGCAAGTCAGACACTGGAGGAGACACAAGCTATTTGAGAACTTTGAAGCTTTCTGCTAAATGAAGGCCAGAGATCAGAATCAGTATTTGTACTTTGCAGTACATGGGTCAGGAAATCAGGTTCACTGAGACCGTGGGGGATCCTAATGAGTGTTTCCCAATGAAAATATGAAGCCTATGGAAATGCTTCGTTGGATGTCGAGGGCTCTGGATTGTATGGTATTACCATCACTACTGTCACCACTTATGTTTTCCTTCACATTCTGCAGGTTAGGAATTGAGATCTAGTAAGACAAAAATTGATTTTCCTGAGCATATATATCATTCTCATCCTCTTTCTAGCAGCAAATATAGTGTTTACCTAGTGCCAACTACTGATCTAGACACTTTATATGTATCACCAGTAATTCTGGTAAATGGTAATCTTCATAATAACCTTATGAGGTGGTTACTATTATCCCATCTTACAGATGAAAAAGCAGAAGCACAAAGAGGTGCTGGGATTGTCAACTGGCTGGGATTTGAACCAGGCAATGTGATTCCAGAGTGATCATTTTGACAATGTGGCACTAGTGGTAAAGAACCCTCTTGCCAATGCAGAAGATGTTATAGACATGGTTTTGATCCCTGGGTCAGGAAGAATCCCTGGAGGAGGGCATGGCAACCCACTCCAGTATTCTTGCCTGGAGAATCCCATGCACAGAGGAGCCTGGCAGACTATAGTCCATAAGGTTGCAAAGAGTTGGGCACAAATGAAGCAAATTATCACACAATGCACTTGGTATGTGTATGTGTATGGAGTACACACACAGACTTAAAAATAAATATGGGCTCAGATGATGAATACAGTTTTCTTGTATGTTTCCTTTTTTTTTTTTTTTTTTTGGCTTATGGGATCTTAGATCCCCAACCAAAGATCCAACACACACCTCCTGCAATCAAAGCAGAGTCCTAACCACTAGATTTCAACAGAATTCCCTGTTTGAGTCTTTCTTCACTTCACAACATATTCTAGTTTACTACTTAACTATTTCAAAAGTTTTTTTTTTTAATGTGGATCATTTTTTAAGAGTTTTTATTGAATTTGTTACAATATATATATGGATGTGCTCAGTCATGTTTGACTCTTTGAGACCCCATGGACTGAAGCCCATCGGGCTTCTCCGTCTGTGGGATTTCCCAGGCAAGAATACTGGAATGGGTTGCCATTTCCTGCTCCAGGGGATCTTCCAGATCCAGGGATCAAACCTACGTTTCTTGTGTCACCTGCATTAGCAGATGGGTTCTTTACCACTGCACCATCTGGGGAAACATTTGTTATAATATTATTTCTGTTTTATGTTCTGGCTGAGAGGCTTGTGGGACAAGGATTGAACCTGCATCCGCTGCATCAGAAGGTGAAGTCTTAACCACTGGACCATCATGGAAGCCCTTATTACTTAACTTTTGAGAATGTTTTAAAAATTAAAATGATTCACATTATATGTATTGGTTACATAAAAAGAGGAAATAGCTGCTAAAGTCAACCAAATTAATTTAGAGATAGCTTTGAGATATTTTCCTATGAGGCTGATGATGGCGGAGGTGAAAAGTAGATAGAAGGTTTGTTCCAAAAGAATTACAAGACATATCTTCTATAGTCAAATTGAGTAGAGAAATGAAAACAAAGTCAAGTCCAGTTGAAGTTCAGGAAGAGAGGTGAATTTACACTGAACAGGTAAGAGCTTCAGGTGAGAGATGGGACTGGAGGAGGCCTCAAGAGGTGGGAGAGGCTAAAGAGTTGGCATGTGCTAATTTTAAGTAGACCGAGGACCCAGAAATAGTGTCAGATGAGAAATGGATAAGGAAATCCCCAAAGCCCAAGCATGTTTAAGTTAGAGAAGAAAAGAATCAGCTAGATACAAAGGTTTACTTTTAATATTTTATGGTTGTCATGTGGCAAGGGGATTAGATTATCTATGTTGTTCTAGGGGACAGAAGTAGGGAAAATGTATGCAAGTAGAAGGTGGAAGATTTAAAATCAAAATGGAGAAGAACCTTCCAATATCAACTATAATATAGTATAATAACAACAAGAACAAAAAGGATTACCTTTGCAATCATATTCCTCTTGATCCATAGATAGATATGTAAACAGAGACAGGATTACTGGTAACATTGTAGAGGGAGATAAACCAAACTGCATAACAATAAATACTATATCATATTCCCATTTTAAATATGTTCTGAATATTCATTGAAAGGCCTGATGCTGAAGCTGACACTCCAATACTTTGACCACCTGATGAGAAGAACTGACTCACTGGAAAAGACCCTGATGCTGGGAAAGATTGAAGGCAGGACAGAGGATGAGATGGTTGGATGGCATCACCAACTCAATGGACATGAGTTCGAGCAAGCCCTGGGAGATGGTGAAGGACAGGGAAGCCTGGCATGTTGCAATTCATGGGGTTGCAAAGAGTCGGACATGACTGAATGACTGAACTGATATGTATCATAAGCATGTAAAAATACTCCAAACTCAAACACTTGCCTTGTGTAATCACTTTTCTAATTTTTAATGAATATATATTAAATAAAAATTTAGAACAACATACAATATATATTTTTTTAATTCAGGAAATCTTAGGAAGGTTAATTACATTTCAGTTCACTTCAGTCACTCAGTCGTGTCCAACTCTTTGCGACCCCATGGACTGCAGCACGCTAGGCGTCCCTGTACATCCCCAACTCCTAAATTCATGTTCATTGAGTCGGTAATGCCATTCAACCATCTCATCCTCTGTCGTCCCCTTCTTCTGCTGCCTTCAATCTTTCCCAGCCTGTGGGTCTTTTCAAATGAGTTAGCTCTTTGCACCGGGTGACCAAAGTATTGGAGTTTCGGCTTCAGCATCAGTCCTTCCAATGAACACCCAGGACTGATCTCCTTTAGGATGGACTGGTTAGATCTCCTTCCAGTCCAAGGGACTCTCAAAAGTCTCCTCAAACACCACAGTTCAAAAGCATCAATTTTCTGGTGTTCAGCTTTTTATAGTTCAACTCTCATATCCATACATGACTACTGGAAAAACCATAGCTTTGACTAGACGGACCTTTGTTGGTGAAGTAATGTCTCTGCTTTTTAATATGCCGCCTAGGTTGTTCATAGTTTTCCTTCCAAGGAAAATTCCAATGGATTTTGGCAATTTGATCTGTGGTTCCTCTGCCTTTTCTAAAACCAGCTTGAAGATCTGGAAGTTCATGGTTCATATATTGCTGAAGCCTGGCTTGGAGAATTTTGAGCATTACTTTACTAGCATGTGAGATGAGTGCAATTGTGCAGTAGTTTGAGCACTCTTTGGCATTGCATTTCTTTGGGATTGGAATGAAAACTGACCTTTTCCAGTCCTGTGGCCACTGCTGAGTTTTCCACATTTGTTGGCATATTGAGTGCAGCACTTTCACAGCGTCATCTTTCAGGATTTGAAATAGCTCAACTGGAATTCCATCACCTCCACTAGCTTTGTTCGTAGTGATGCTTCCTAAGGTCCACTTGACTTCACATTCCAGGATGTCTGGCTCTTGGTGAGTGATCACACCATCGTGATTATCTGGGTCGTGAAGATCTTTTTTGTATAGTTCTTCTGTGTATTCTTGCCACCTCTTCTTAATATCTTCTGCTTCTGTTAGGTCCCTACCATTTCTGTCCTTTATTGCGCCCATCTTTGCATGAAATGTTCCCTTGGTATCTCTCATTTTCTTGAAGAGATTGCTAGTCTTTCCCATTCTATTGTTTTCCTCTATTTCTCTGCACTGATCACTGAGGAAGGCTTTCTTCTCTCTCCTGGCTATTCTTTGGAACTCTGCATTCAAATGGGAATATCTTTCCTTTTCTCCTTTGCTTTTGGCTTCTCTTCTTTTCACAGCTATTTGTAAGGCCTCTTCAGAGAGCCATTTTGCTTTTTTGCATTTCTTTTTCTTGGGGATGTTATTGGTCCCTGTCATTTACTGAAGTCTTAACCAAACGCCAAGATTTGACTTCATCTCTGACTTAAAGTCTAATCTTTTTTTTTTTTTTTTCCTTCAGGAAACCACAATCCTACCTTTTATGGAATTAAGAAGGGAAAAAGTAGACAAGATGTGGAGGTAGTAGGTATACAATAATATGTTGTAGGAGCTTAGGAGCATTTCAACAGCAAATAGCAGATTTGGGGAGTATAACAAGAAAGTGATAAAGGAGACAGTTAAGTCAGTTGGAACTGAATGGTGACCAAGCAGGGCTGCTGATGGCTGAGCAGCCAGGGTGTGACCATCCTAGCAAGCTGCAGATGCGGAATCAAGATAGAGTGTGGCCTTCCTCCTTAAAGTCCTTATAAGAAACAAAAATGTCCACCATCCAATATTACGCTTAATTGTGTCTTCCCTGATAGCTCAGTTGGTAAAGAATCTGCCTGCAATGTAGGAGACCCCATTTCGATTCCTGGGTCAGGAAGGTCTGCTGGAGAAGGGATAGGCTACCCACTTCAGTATTCTCGGGCTTCCCTTGTGGCTCAGCTGGTAAAGATTCCGCCTGCAATGTGGGAGACCTGGGTTTGATCCCTGGAGAAGGGAAAGGCTACCCACTCCAGTATTTTGGCCTGGAGAATTCCATGAACTGTGTAGGCTGAGGTAGCAAAGAGTCAGACACCGACTGAGCAGCTTTCACTTTGTATCTTTTAAGCTACTTTGTTTTTTAGTAATTTCTTATCCTTTAAGAATAGTTATTCTTTTGAAACAAAAAAATACTTTCTGTCTTCTTTTTCGATGTAAATTAGAAGTCATATTTGTTATGTGGGAATAGACATGGTCCAGGCTACTTGGGTCCAGAGTGGAATCTAGCTGTGTTAGTGTCAGAAGTGGTCTTAGCTGAGTTAGAACCTGACACCACTATTTACATAACAACGGTGGTCTGCCTCCAAGGTAGAGTGAGGTGTTTTACAATCACCAGCTTTAAGAGTTGCAGCTATAAAATAATCAATCTTTTAAAGCAAACATACCACAATGTCTACATCCAAAAGCAACTTGTCCTTCAGAGCTGTGACCTTGGGGAGCTTTTCACATATATTGGCATAAAATATTTAAACTCTTTACTGAAAACATCCTTTGGGCCCTCTTTCTCTCTTTCTACCTCTCTCTCTCTCTCTCTCTTACACACACACAGTATTTTAAGGTATACTTCATTTTTAACCAAAATGTTTTATCTTGCTTGATAACCAATGTTATTTCCCAGAGAACTGGCTGTGAATGTCTCTGGCTATTAGAAAAATCAAATCCATCATTAAAAGACTATTACCACCAAAGAGGGAAAAGGTAATGTGCTGACTACAGAGACCATATCCAAAGAAGAGCTGCAAAGATATTTGGAATATTGGTAGTATCCTTAGTATAAGAGAATAGCCTTATAAGATGCTGGCTTAAAACTCAACATTCAAAAAACTAAGATCATGGCATCTGGTCCCATCACTTCATGGCAAATAGATGGGAAAACAACGGAAACAGAGACAGGCTTTATTTTCTTGGACTCCAAAATCACTGCAGATGGTAACTGCAGCCATGAAATTAAAAGACGCTTGCTCCTTGGAAGAAAAGCTGTGACCAACCTAGACAGCATATTAAAAAGCAGAGACATTACCAACAAAGGTCTGTCTAATGAAAGCAATGGTTTTTCCAGTAGTCATGTATGGATGTGAGAGTTGGACCATAAAGAAGGCTGAGCACCGAAGAATTGATGCTTTTGAACTGTGATATTGAAGACTTGAGAGTCCCTTGGGCTGCAAGGAGATCTTACCAGTCCATCCTAAAGGAGATCAGTCCTGAGTACTCATTGGAAGGACTGATGCTGAAGCTGAAGCTCTAATACTTTAGCCACTTGATGAGAAGAGCTGACTCATTAGAAAATTCCCTGAAGCTGAGAAAGATTGAAGGCAAGAGAAGGGGATGACAGGATGAAACAGTTGGATGGCATCACTGATGCAATGAACATGAGTTTGAGCAAGCCCTGGGAGATGGTGAAGGACAGGGAAGCCTGGCATGCTGCAGTCCATGGGGTCATGAAAAGTTGCACATAACTGAATGACTAAACCAACAAAGATGCTATTTTGAAGGATATATTTAAAGGTGTAATTATTCAAATATTTATAAAATGAAAACTAATCAAATTCACTTCGTAGTCCAACTTGTTTAGGGCACTTTTCATGGTATCATTTCATTCCTGATCAATGATCACTACCCTCTTGTTGCTTCTCTCACTGAAAACATGATCAATAGTTCCACACCCAGAGGTAAGGAAGATATATGGTAAATCTATGTTGGTGAAGATATGAAAAAGCAGTCACATTTATACACTCACTGTAGGAAGTGTGTATTGGAGAAACTTTGGAAGGGTAAGTTAAGAATATCAAAATTCAAAATGCACTTACTGTTCTATCCAACAATTGTGATTTGAGCCTTATGTTTCTATAGATATGTTCAAAAATATATACAGACATATATGCAAATTAAGTTTCTTAATATTCAGGAAATATTAAGAACAAACCAAATATCTACCAATAGGGAAATTGATCAATAAATTATGGTATATCTGAAGAATAGAATAATACACAACAATGGAAATAGTAAAATACTTTTTATATGCAGATCTGTAAGACATATTGTTAAAAAGCCAAGTAAAAAACTATTTATATTTCTCAATTTAGGAAAAATCACATACATGTATGTCTATATTCATGATAAATATCTGGAAGTGTACATAAGAAAATGTGATGGCAGTTACTTTGGGGGAATAAAATAAAAGGTCTATTATAGGTGAGAAAATAACTTTTTACTGTATACTTTCTTGTATGTTTAATTTTGTTTAATCATGTGCATTATTCTTTTCAAAATAATAAAAGCAATTTTAAAAGATGAAATATACAGTGGAGGAATGTATTGATGAAGATATGGTTGAGAACAAGATTTAATCTTCTTTCAAAAGTGTAGAACTAAATTTTGATTCTTGTTTTTGGGTGTACTTTGGTGGAGGGGAAGATGTGAGTTCTGGGAAGTACTGAAAACAGTGATCAAATCAGAATGTGAAAGAAGTGTCATAGACTTTTATTTGAAGGTGAGTACTGAGCCTAGAAATATGACATTTTGTGTCAAATCTTTCACACTGCCTGATCTCTTTTAAACACTAAACAAACAAGAAATTCTTATTTTTGGACACTTGACCAATTATTAGCTTTTTGGTACTAGACGTTTTCTTTAAAAGTAAAGTAGGTGTGCCTGGGACATTGTCACATAGTAAATATTATGGATGAATTAGTTTCATTAAATTACCTCCCTCTCTTGGTTTAGTGGTGAGATGCTGAGTTTATGAGAGCTTTAATGAGGAAAGAAAGGAGGTCATTTTAGAGGAAAGGATGGATTGGGGGGCACTTCTGTATTTGGGGGCTAAGCTTGGAGGGCATTTAGTGTCCTGCATAGAGCCACTGAGGATCTTGGGTAGAGAGGGGGGAAAAGAAATACAGTGAGGAAGGGAGGCAGGAGGAACAGTTTTGACCCCATCTTGTTTTTAACAAGGGTGGGTTATCAAGGCGAAGGATTGTGGATTCACTGAACGAGATGCTGAACAATGAAAACTCTCTGTGGGGCACTTGAAACTAAAGTGAGATGGCTTTCAACAGCAGAAGCCTTTTATCTACTTTTCTAGTCTCTAGTATGAAAGAGAACTGGGTTCAAAAAAGGGTTAGGACTTACAACTGATTAGCCTTGGGTGAATTATTTAATCCTTTCATGCCTCAATTTCCTCATTTGGAAAATGCTGATCACATTACCTCATGGAATATTTCTAAACTAAGATATAATACAAAAAAATTTTCTGATTCCTATCATTTTATTGGCTCAATACATATTTTGTTATATCGGAAGAACTTCTTGCTTACAAACTTGGTATTGTTTTATATGTCATTGTTTACTTCCAGTGTAGTATAAGTATTATTATTTTTGTTATTACTATCATTCCTTACAGAGTATCTAGTGTGTTTTAAACCTTGGTTTAAGTGTTTTATCTGAAACATTTCTAAACCTAATAGCAATTTTGGGGGCATGGTCTAGCCCATTTTGTAGATGAGAAAACTGAAGGTCAGAGAGGTTAATTAAGGGAATAAGCAGGAAGTTCAAGTTTTTACTTTCTTCCAGATAACTGGAGGCATAAGGCAATGAAACAGATTCCAGAGTGACAAGGAGCAGCATTCGTTTGGTTAATAGGCTGCAAAGCGTGAAACTCTGGGAGACCCACAGACTCTGGAGGAAAACTATGTTTGAGAGCTGGGAAGACTGAACGATCTGCTCATCATTAGACACAAGTTAGAGAGAGGCAGATATATGGCTATTAGACTGAGCTGAGAGATATCATGGAAGGGAGGAAGAGGATGCTGAGAGATTTCTGGAAGTGCTGAGAGTTACAGCCAACAGGGAGACAGGATAGGATAAGATAGGGCAGACCTCTTCAGGATGTGGAGTATGGCTGGTACATTGTCCTTTTTCCTTACTCTTCATTATTCTTTGAAATATTGTTTTACCTTGGTTAGATGTTAAACACTTCTTGTTGCTTAGTAAGGCTAATTACAAACACTAAAATTTCATTTTTTTACATGTAATTTCTAGAGGATTGTAAGATTTCCAGTGTTCCATGGTTTTCCATATTTCCCTGCCCTTATTGATTTATAAAATGATTTGAAATTATTGTCCCTTTTAGAGTTTCAAGAGAGAAACTGTACTCAAGGTACTTGGAAAAGAGCCGTCTCTAGGTAACAAAGAGCTACCCTTTTCTAGTTTCAAGTTCAGAGAAGCAAAACTGTCCAGTTTTCATAGGTATCAAATTGGAGCTGAGCTGACTTTAAATGATTTTTCTCTTTCATCTATAATAAATAATGGTGCTTTGAGCAATGCATGTTTACTGGTAACAAATTCCACCAATGGGTGTGGTGCACAGTTGAGCATTGTGGACTATGCAGCTTCTGCTATTGTCTGCAGCCTTTCCTCTCTTGTCTCAGAGACTCATGCTTTCTCAGGCCAGGGCAGTGGCAGGTCCAGATAAATGTCTGGGTTTTCTCACTCCAAGGCTGAGGTGGTGGGGGTGGTTGTGGAGCTGTCTTTCTGGCATGGATTCTATTGTGGGGAAAGTCTATCTTTAAAAGAAATAGTAAACTGGGGCAACCAGTCTCATCAATTAAATGATTTCCTTGCTGATATGAGGTGAGGAAAAGATGAATAGCTTTTGGGGAAACAAACTGTGAGGATATAAGGGCAGAAGAAAAATGAGAAGATAACATTGAGAAAATGAGATAGATGAAGTGCAAAGGTAGATAGTTCCCTTTTTCAATTTGGAATGCAGACAGTGACATAATCTTTTCTTTCCAAATCAATAAAGCCCTAGTGTCTGTTCTGCTCTGGGAGCACCAGTGATTTTATTGAGCCCCCTAAATAAAGATAGCCAACTTACGTAAGTGTTCTAAATCTCATCTTGCGGTGAGAGGCCTGAAAAATTATAATATCCATAGTCAATATTTGTAGTGTGTGCCTAAGAAGTGGTGCTCTTGAAGAGCATTAAGGCCTGTCTTGGTCACCTTATGTTATGGGCATGTTTCTCTGTGAATGTTGTGTCCTGGCACCAGCTTACCTGATTTTTCTTAACAAAACTACAGGCCATCTTTGAGAAATAGTCAACCTAGGTAATGGGAAAATACACTCATTTGCAACATTTAATTTATGTATATCTAAGTCAGTATCCACCACAAAATGCTTTGGATACTAACAATACCTTGTCCTTTGTTTCATTCCACTATGATGATGAAAAATGTGGTGGTCGGGGAATGGTTGGTTTGGGTTGTTCTGGGTGTGGGTCTGCTTCTTCAGGTCATTTGGGATTTGGTTCACCTGCTGAACTGTGTCAGTGTCAAGAGTGCTGGGTCACATTCTGCATTGTCCAGGATTTAGGGGTCACTTTCTTGAATCAATGCTGATTTTCTCATGTAGAATTCTGTCTCCTTTGACAATTGTTCCAAATGTATCTTCTCAAATATAGACTCTTCAACTGTACTCAAATGTATCTTAGCTTTGAATTATCTAGATAAGTGATATGCTGGAGGTGAGATTCCTGTTATTCAAAGGTGATTTGCAAATTGTCTGGATCAATGTGCCTGCACAGGTTGACTGTGACAGGGTCTGTGTTGGGAAGGGCTTTGGAGATATCTGTGGCTTTTGATGGAAGGACGTTTCCTATTGAGAATCACCTAATCTTTAAAACTCTTTAGTCTGTCTGAGTCCCATGTTGCCTCCCAGACTGATCAGCCTTCCTGAAGACTGTCCTACTACTTTGTAAAGATTTTGCCATTTTAAAAGCCATATAAATGTGTAATCTCTCTCTTACACACACAAACACACAATGATGAATGATGAATGACTAGTGGAAATTCATGAAGAAATAGATTCTTAAGCACTTCCTAATTGTCAAGAACATTTTACCTATATCCTCTCATTTACCAACTTTTAAATATAGATATATCTTTAAAAAAATTAATTAATTAATTTTAATTGGAGGTTAATTACTTTACAATATTGTGGTGCTCTTGCCATACGTAGACATGAATCTGCCATGGGTATACTTGTGTCCCTCCATCCCAGATCCCCCTCCCACCTCTCTTCCATTCCATCCCTCAGGGTTGTCCCAGTGCACCAGCTTTGAGTGCCCTGTTTCATGCATCTCACTTGGACTGGTCATCTATTTCACATATGCTAATATATATGTTTCAATGCTATTCTCTCAAATCGTCCCACCCTCACCTTCTCCCACAGAGTCCAAAAGTCTGTTCTATACAACTGTGTCTCTTTTGCTGTCTTGTATATGGGGTCAACATTACCAACTTTCTAAATACCATATATATGTGTTAATACACTGTATTGGTGTTTTTCTTTCTGACTTACTTCACTCTGTATAATAGGCTCCAGTTTCATCTACCTCATTAGAATTGACTCAAATGTGTTCTTTTAAATAGCTGAGTAATATTCCATTGTGTGTATGAACCACAAATTTCTTATCCATTCAACTGCCAATGGATGTCTAGGTTGCTTCCATGTCCTAGCTATTGTAAACAGTGCTGTGATGAACACTGGGGTACACGTGTCTCTTTCACTTCTAGTTTCCTTGGTGTGTATGCCCAGGAGTGGGATTGCTGGGTCATATGGCAGTTCTATTTCCAGTTTTTTAGTGAATCCCCACATTGTTCTCCATAGTGGCTGTACTAGTTTGCATTCCCACCAACAGTGTAAGAGGGTTCCCTTTTCTCCACACCCTCTCTAGCATTTATTGTTTGTAGACTTTTTGATAGCAGCCATTCTGACTGGCGGGAGATGGTACCTCATTGTGGTTTTGATTTGCAGTTCTCTGATAATGAGTGATGTTGAGCATCTTTTCATGAGTTTGTTAGCCATCTGTATGTCTTCTTTGGAGAAATGTCTGTTTAGTTCTTTGGGCCATTTTTTGACTGGGTCATTTATTTTTCTGGTATTGAGCTGTATGAGCTGCTTGTATATTTTTGAGATTAATTCTTTGTCAGTTGCTTCACTTGCTATTATTTTTTCCCATTCTGAAAGCTGTCTTTTCATCTTGCTTATAGTTTCCTTCATTGCGCAAAAGCTTTTAAGTTTAATTAGTTCCCATTTGTTTATTTTTGCTTCTATTTCCAATATTCTGGGAGGTGGGTCATAGAGGATCCTGCTGTGATTTATTTCAGAGAGTGTTTTGCCTATGTTTTCCTCTAGGAGATTTTTAGTTTCTGGTCTTACATTTAGATCCTTAATCCATTTTAGTTTATTTTTGTGTATGGTGTTAGAAAGTGTTCTAGTTTCATTCTTTTACAGGTGGTTGACCAGCTTTCCCAGCACCACTTGTTAAAGAGATTGTTTTTTCTCTGTTGTATAATTTTGCATCCTTTCTCAAAGATAAGGTGTCCATAGGTGCATGGATTTATCTCTGGGCTTTCTATTTTGTTCCATTGGGCTATATTTTTCTCTTTGTGCCAGTACCATACTGTCTTGATGACTGTAACTTTGTCGTATAGTCTGAAGTCAGGGAGGTTGATTCCTCCAGTTCCATTCTTCTTTCTCAATATTGCTTTGTATTTCCATACAAAATGTGAAATTATTTGTTCTAGTTCTGTGAAAAACACTGTTGGTAGCTTGATAGGGATTGCATGGAATCTATAGATTGCTTTGGGTCAGTTCAGTTCAGTTCAGTTCAGTCAGTTGTGGCTGACTCTTTGCGAGCCCATGGACTGCAAAATATCAGGCCTGCCTGTCCATCACCAACTCCTGGAGTTTACACAAACTCATGTCCACTGAGTCAGTGATGCAACCCAACCATCTCATCCTCTGTCGTCCCTTTCTCCTCCTGCCTTCTTTCTTTCCCAGCATCAGGGTCTTTCCAGTGAGTCAGTTCTTTGCATCAGGTGGCCAAAGTATTGGAGTTTCAGCTTCAGCATCAGAACTTCCAATGAACACTCAGGACTGATCTCCTTTAGGATGGACTGGTTGGATCTCCTTGCAGTCCAAGGGACTCTCAAGAGTCTCCTCCAACACCATACTTCAAAAGCATCAGTTCTTCAGCACTCAGATTTCTTTATAGTCCAACTATTACATCCATACAAGACTACTGGAAAAACCTTAGCTTTGACTAGACAGACCTTTGTTGGCAAAGTAATGTCTCTGCTTTTTAATATGCTGTCTAGGTTGGTCATAACTTTCCTTCCAAGGAGCAGTGTCTTTTAACTTCATGGCTGCAATCACCATATGCAGTGATTTTGGAGCCCCACAAAATAAAGTCAGTCACTGTTTCCACTGTTTTCCCATCTATTTCCCATGAAGTGATGGGGCCAGGTGCCATGATGTTAGTTTTCTGAATGTTAAGCTTTAAGCCAACTTTTTCACTCTCCTCTTTCACTTTCATCAAGAGGCTCTTTAGATCTTCTTCACCTTCTGCCATAAGAGTGGTGGCATCTCCATACCTGAGGTTCTAGATATTTCCCCCGGCAATCTTGATTCCAGCTTGTGCTTCCTCCAGCCCAGCGTTTCTCATGATGTACTCTGCATATAAGTTAAATAAGCAGGGTGACAATATGCAGCCTTGATGTACACCTTTTCCTGTTTGGAACCAGTCTGTTGTTCCATACCAAGTTTTAACTGTTGCTTCCTGACCGGCATACAGGTTTCTCAAGAGGCAGGTCAGGTGGTCTGGTATTCCCATCTCTTTCAGAATTTTCCACAGTTTCTTGTGATCCACACAGTCAAAGGCTTTGGCATGGTCAATAAAGCAGAAATAGATGTTTTTCTGGAACTCTCTAGCTTTTTTGATGATCCAATGGATGTTGGCATTTTGATCTCTGGTTCCTCTACCTTTTCTAAAACCAGCTTGAACATTTGGAAGTTCACAGTTCATGTATTGCTGAAGCCTGGCTTGGAGAATTTTGAGCATCACTTTACTAGCATGTGAGATGAGTGCAATTGTGCAGTAGTTTGAGCATTCTTTGGGATTGCCTTTCTTTGGGATTGGAATGAAAACTGACCTTTTCCAGTCCTGTGGCCACTGCTGAGTTTTCCAAATTTGTTGGCATATTGAGTGCAGCACTTTCACAGCGTCATCTTTCAGGATTTGAAATAGCTCAACTGGAATTCCATCCCCTTCACTAGCTTTGCTCATAGAGATGCTTCCTAAGGGCCACTTGACTTCACATTCCAGGACGTCTGGCTCTCAATGAGTGATCACACCATCGTGATTATCTGGGTCATGAAGATCTTTTTGTATAATTCTTCTGTGTATTCTTGCCGCCTCTTTTTAATATCTTCTGCTTCTGTTAGGTCCATACCATTTCTGTCCTTTATTGTGCCCATCTTTACATGAAATGTTCCCTTGGTATCTCTCATTTTCTTGAAGAGATCGCTAGTCTTTCCCATCCTATTGTTTTCCTCTATTTCTTTGCACTGATCACTGAGGAAGGCTTTCTTCTCTCTCTTGGCTATTCTTTGGAACTCTGCATTCAAATGGGAATATCTTTCCTTTTCTCCTTTGCTTTTGGCTTCTCTTCTTTTCACAGCTATTTGTAAGGCTTCCTCAGAGAGCCATTTTGCCATTTTGCATTTCTTTTCCTTGGGGATGGTCTTGATCACTGCCTCCTGTACAATGTAATGAACCTCTGTCCAAAGTTCATCAGGCACTCTATCATATCTAACCCCTTAAACCTATTTCTCACTTACACTGTATAATCATAAGGGATTTGATTTAGGTCATACCTGAATGGTCTAGTGGTTTTCTCTACTTTCTTCAGTTTTAAGTCTGAATTTGGCAACAAAGAGCTCATGATCTAAGCCACAATCAGCTCCTGGTCTTGTTTTTGCTGACTGTATAAAGCTTCTCCATCTTTGGCTGCAAAGAATATAATCAATCTGATTTTGGTGTTGGCCATCTGGTGATGTCCATGTGTAGAGTCTTCTCTTGTGTTGTTGAAAGAGGGTGTTTGCTACAACCAATGTGTTCTCTTGGCAAGAGTCTATTAGCCTTTGCCCTGCTTCATTCCATACTCCAAGGCCAAATTTGCCTGTTACTCCAGGTGTTTCTTGACATCCTACTTTTGCATTCCAGTCCCCTATAAATGAAAATGACATCTTTTTTTGGGATTAGTTCTAAAAGGTCTTATAGGTCTTCATAGAACCATTCAACTTCAGCTTCTTCAGTGTTACTGGTTGGGGCATAGACTTGGATTACTGTGATATTGAATGGTTTGCCTTGGAAATGAACAGAAGATCATTCTGTCATTTTTGAGATTGCATCCAAGTAATGCATTTCGGACTCTTTTGTTAACTATGATGGCTACTCCATTTGTTCTAAGGGATTCCTGACTGCAGTAGTAGATATACAGGTCATCTGAGTTAAATCCACCTATTCCAGTCCATTTTAACTTGCTGATTCCTAAAATGTCGAGGTTCACTCTTGCTATCTCCTGTTTGACCACTTCCAATTTACCTTGATTCATGGACCTAACATTCCAGGTTCGTATGCAGTATTGCTCTTTACAGCATTGGACCTTGCTTCTATCACCAGTCCCATTAACAACTGGGTGTTGTTTTTGCTTTCGGTCCCTCTCTTCATTCTTTCTGAAGTTATTTCTCCACTGATCTCCAGTAGCATATTGGGCACCTAGTGACCTGGGGAGTTCATCTTTCAGTGTCCTATCTTTTGCCTTTTCATACTGCTCATGGGTATGGTGCTTTGGGTAGTATACTCATTTTCACTATATTGATTCTTCTGACCCACAAACATGGTATATTTCTCCATTTATTTGTGTCATCTTTGATTTTTTTCATCATTGTTTTATAGTTTTCTATATATTGGTCTTTTGTTTCTTTAGGTAGATTTATTCCTAAGTATTTTATTCTTTTCATCACAATGGTGAATGGGATTGTTTCCTTAATTTCTGTTTTCTCATTGTTACTGTATAGGAATGCAAGGGATTTCTGTGTATTAATTTTATATCTTGCAGCTTTACTATATTCATTGATTAGCTCTAGTAATTTTCTGGTGGTGTCTTTAGGGTTTTATATGTAGAGGATCATTTCATCTGCAAACAGTGAGAGCTTTACTTCTTCTTTTCCAATCTGGATTACTTTTATTTCTTTTCCTTCTCTGATTGTTGTGGCTAAAACATCCAAAACTATGTTCAATGGTAGTGGTGAAAGTAGGTACCCTTGTCTTGTTCCTGACTTTAGGGAAAATGCTTTCAATTTTTCACCATTGAGGATAATGTTTGCTGTGCATTTATCATATATGGTTTTTATTATGTTGAGGTATGTTCCTTCTATGCCTGCTTTCTGGAGAGTTTTTATCATAAATAGGTGTTGAATTTTGTCAAAGGCTTTCTTTGCATCTATTGAGACAATCATATGGCTTTTATCTTTCAATTTGTTAATGTGGTGTACACATTGATTGATTTGTGAATATTGAAGAATCCTTGCATTCCTGGGATAAAGCCCACTTGGTCATGATGCATGATCTTTTTAATATGTTCTTGGATTCTGTTTGCTAGAATTTTGTTGAGGAGTTTTGCATCTATGTTCATCAGTGATATTGGCCTGTAGTTTTATTTTCTTATGGCATCTTTGTCTGGTTTTGGTATTAGGGTGATGGTGGCCTCACAGTCCTGAATATTCATTGGAAGGACTGATGTTGAAACTGAAACTCCAGTACTCTGGCCACCTGCTGCGAAGAACTGACTCATTTGAAAAGACCCTTATGCTGGGAAATATTGAAGGCGGGAGAAGGGGATGAGAGAGGATGAGAAGGTTGGATGGCATCACTGACTCAATGGACATGAGTCTGAGTAAACTCTGGGAGTTGGTGATGGACAGGGAGGCCTGGCATGCTGCAGTCCATGGGGTTGCAAAGAGTTAGACACAGCTGAATGACTGAAGTGAACTGAACTGGCCTCATAGAATGAGTTTGGGAGTTTATCCTCCTCTGCAATTTTCTGGAAGAGTTTGAGTAGGATAGGTGTTAACTCTTCTCTACATTTTTGGTAGAATTCACCTGTGAAGCCATCTGGTCCTGGGCTTTTGTTTGTTGTAAGATTTTTGATTACAGTTTTAATTTCCATGCTTTTGATGGGTTTAAATATAGTTATATCTTATCTTAGAGGCAAGGCAACTTAGGTTCTGAAATGTGAAGTAACTTGCCAAGACTATATGTCTTGGGGCCTGCTATGTCTGACACCTGAGAGCCCATACTCTTAATTAGTCTCTGTGCTTGACTTTAGTTAATGTGCAACTGTTCAGTGATTGCATTAAATTTGTGATGCTGCTTTCATCATAGTAAAAGCATTAATAATCACACAACACACACAGCATGACAATTTGCAGTGGATTCTGGCAAGGTCACTGATTCAGAGTCAGAACCTCACATTTGTATTGTGTTTGTCAAACTCAAATAAGTGAAGTTTTAATATCTGAGGAAAACCAAAGTGATCTTTATTTAATATATGACATAGCAAATTCTTAATTTCACGTATTTCAGTCAGTCTCTGTGCCCACTATTCTTCAAGTTTTAGAAAGTGGAGAATTTAAAAGTCCTTTTGAGAATTATTCGAAGGATAAGGGTTGATTAGGTATTTCTTTCCAAGGCAACAGCTTCTTAGTGAGAGAGTGGAGATGATAATTCAGGTCCTTAACAGAGAGCTCATTGTCCTTTCTAAAACACCAAAGAATCTGGTGAAGAATCTGTCTAAAGATATGGGTTCCTCATCTATTAATAGTCCTTCTATTAATAATGTTCAGTGACTGGATATCCTTGGCTCTTGCTGGTATTTTGGAGAACTGAAAATATTTTCAAAGCTATATCCAGAAAGTCTTCAGTGTTTCTCAAATACGTTATGTGGTAAGCAACTGAAACTATGGCAGGCAGGAAGGAAATAAACATGAAGAATCTATTATTTGCCAGACGTATCAGAATGTCCTTTACATATAATGACTTTGTGAGGCTGATATTAACTCCACTTTACAAGGGATAAAAAGTCTGAGAAATTAGTCATTTCCTGTAAATTATATGGACAGAAGGATTTGAATCTAGTCTGTCTACCACCAAAGTCTTCACACTTTTCTTTACCTGGCCTCCATCTTGGTTGAAAATTAAATATATAGCTTTTTATGTCTGGATCACCTGAACAAAACAATTGGGTACTCTCTCACTGAAGTAGCTCACACTAAAAATAAATACCCTTCTTCCTCCCATGAGCTTCCCAAGTTTGAAGAGAGGAACTCAGGATCTCTGCTAAACCTGAGTGCTTCCTAGAGTAATCTGAACTCAGAGACTCTAGTTAAGATCACTTTCCCCCCCTTTCTGAGACTGTCCCACTGATCTCTTATAAAATTTTGAAGTTTTATATGATAGAGATTTTCAAGCATACACTAAAGTAGAGGAAATAGCATTGTGAAAAAACTGGGTACGTTGACCTGGCTCCAATATTATCTGCCCTGATTTTATGCTCTGTATAATACTGCCATAAATTATGGTGTGTCTGTCTCTGGTGGTTAGCCTTGGGTTCTTCCCCCAGGACAGGATGAATGTTTTTCCTTTCAATACCAAGTCTTAATGGTGACTAGCACCAACATTTTAAAAAGCACAATATGTGAGATAACAATAACTCAGCTATCAGAATAAGATACAGTAGGGATGTAAATATTTCACCTTGAAAAGAAAGCAAAGTCAGGAGAAGTGTGTAAAGACTGAAAATTAGGAATGTGAAAACAAAAGATCATTATAGCTATTCTGTTCCCATGAGTGTATGTATATTGGTTTCATTGAAGGTTGGGAAGGACAGTAAAAGGGCACAATGATCAGGTTAAGACCACTGGATTACCTGAGAGACATAATTATCTTTGGTTACATGGAGTGTCTGTCTGCGTTGGGTACTATATCTGCCCTGAGAGAAATAGAGACTTAGGAAAGAAATTTGTTACATTATTTTTCAATTATCCACCAAAATGCTTGGGAACATTGGACTATGAAAGATAGAAGATAATAAAAAGCATTTGTATTCGACTTTGGAATGTACTGCTGTACTTACAATTGTCTAAGGGGTGTGTCTATCTGGCAAGTCTCTTCACAGAACAGGAGGCCATTCTGTTACAACTAGGGCCTGTTGGAGCTGTTTTCTTGTTTCCTTTAGCTACATGTCTCTTTCTGACTCTCTCTGTCTATTTCTGTCTGTCACTCTTGTGTTACCTTAATGACAGGGTTTTAAAAGGTCCTAGTCTTATAAAGTAATGCTCAAAATTCTCCAGGCCAGGCTTCAGCAATACAGAACCATGAACTTCCAGATGTTCAAGCTGGTTTTAGAAAAGGCAGAGGAACCAGAGATCAAATTGCCAATGTCCGCTGGATCATCGAAAAAGCAAGAGAGTTCCAGAAAAACATCTATTTCTGCTTTATTGACTATGCCAAAGCCTTTGACAGTGTGGATCACAATAAACTGTGGAAAATTCTGAAAGAGATGGGAATACCAGACCACCTGACCTGCCTCTTGAGAAACCTGTATGCCGGTCAGGAAGCAACAGTTAGAACTGGACATGGACCAACAGACTGGTTCCAAATAGGAAAAGGAGTATGTCAAGGCTGTATATTGTCACACTGCTTATTTAACTTCTATGCAGAGTACATCATGAGAAATGCTGGGCTGGAGGAAGCACAAGCTGGAATCAAGATTGCCGGGAGAAATATCAATAACCTCAGATATGCAGATGACACCACCCTTATGGCAGAAAGTGAAGACAAACTAAAAAGCCTCTTGATGAAAGTGAAAGAGGAGAGTGAAAAAGTTGGCTTAAAGCTCAACATTCAGAAAACTAAGATCATGGCATCTGGTCCCATCACCTCATGGGAAAGAGATGGGGAGACAGTGGAAACAGTGTTAGACTTTATTTTTTTGGGCTCCAAAATCACTGCAGATGGTGATTGCAGCCATGAAATTAAAAGATGCTTACTCTTTGGAAGCAAAGTTATGACCAACCTAGATAGCCTATTAAAAAGCAGAGACATTACTTTGCCAACAAAGGTCTGTCTGTTCAAGGCTATGGTTTTTCCAGTGGTCATGTATGGATGTGAGAGTTGGACTGTGAAGAAAGCTGAGTGCCGAAAAATTGATGCTTTTGAACTGTGGTGTTGGAGAAGACTCTTGAGAGTCCCTTGGACTGCAAGAAGATCCAACCAGTCCATCCTAAAGGAGATTAGTCCTGGGTATTCATTGGAAGGACTGATGCTGAAGCTGAAACTCCAGTACTTTGGCCACTTCATGCGAAGAGCTGACTCATTGGAAGAGACCCTCATGCTGGGAGGGATTGGGGGCAGGAGGAGAAAGGGACAACAGAGGATGAGATGGCTGGATGGCATCACTGACTCGATGGACATGAGTTTGAGTGGACTCCAGGAGTTGGTGATGGACAGGGGGGCCTGGCGTGCTGCAATTCATGGGGTCGCAAAGAGTCGGACATGACTGAGCAACTGAACTGAACTGAACTGAGTCTTATAGACATAGCTTTCAAATATTAATATTAACAAAGTTGCAACTAAATAGATGAGATTTGGAGAGTTAAGCTTGGATTTTCCAAGTCAAGTCTGTCTTCAAACAATTACTAGGGGATGGCAACCCACTTCAGTATTCTGGCCTGGAGAATCTCATGGACAAAGGAGCCTGGTGGGCTACAGTCCATGGGGTCGCAAACAGTCGGACATGACTGAGCGACTAACACACTTTAGACACCATGAGCTTTCTGGACCATTTTCTATGTCCACAGGGGTTCCAGTTCTATCAACAGTATCCCTCCAGATTTGGTTCTCACATGATAGTAAGTCTATTTCCCCCCTGTTTCATGTGCTGACCTCTTCCACCCTGGTACTGGGAAGATTTTTCTCCTGATATTGTCCTCATAACAAATTCTGGTAAATGAAGATAAGGTCTTCTCTAAGAAAACTGCCCTGTGTTTGCTAATGATCTCAATCCTGAATCTCATGAATGGCTAGTGCACAACTGTAAATTAAATTAAGTGAACCAAAAGGTAAAAGTCTTTAACTTGGATGGGAAAGACTTCCTGCAAGGACCAGTCAGAGAAGAGTTAATGCAGCAGCTGGGACTACTGTCAAAAGAAAGAAAACACTCTGTGCACATTGTCATGAATTTGCCAGCAAAGGCTATTGAGTTTCTCAGCACTTTCAAAGCACTCTTAGATGGACAGCCATGTGGCAGTGAACTCCTTCCCATTGTGCACTGTTACAGCTTTTCCAAAGATGCTAATCGAGCTAAGGATGTTCAGCAACAAGCTGGAACTGTGTTAGGCATCTCCTTGGAGGCATGCAGTTCAGTTCACCTAGTAAGAAAAGTGGCCCCTAACAAGGAAATGTTATGCATCTCTTTTTGGATTCCTGCTGCTATACTTTACAAGAATCAGACTATAAATTGAAACAATCATGAAGATCCACCTCTTCAATGCCAGAGGACAGATAAAGAATTTTAAGAAGAAAAAACACAAATTGCTTCAGTCACTTAATTGGAAATATTTTCTCCATTTCCTCACTAGACTTTGTGAAAGTAAACTATCATTTGTATGATTTCTAATATTTTAGCATTCAGTTACTTTGAACCCTTTTATTTTACCCTAGCTGGCTTCCCTGGTGGCTCAGATGGTAAAGAATCTGCCTGCAATGTGGGGGACCTAGGTTTGATCCCTGCATCATGAAGATCCTCTGGTGAAGGGAATGGCAACCCACTCTAGTATTCTTGCCTGGAGAATCCCATAGGCAGAGGTGCCTGGCAGGCTACAGTCCATGGGGTTGCAAAGAGTCAGACATGACTGAGCGACTAACACACTAAGAACAATAGCCTGGGGCTTTCCAGGTGGCTCTGTGGTAAAGAATCTGCCTGCCAATGCAGGAGACATGGGTTCAATCCCTGCCTCAGGAATATCCCCTAAAGAAGGAAATGGCAATCGCTCCAGTATTCTTACCTGGGAAACCCCATGGACAGAGGAGTCTAGCAGGCTACAGTCCATGGGCTAGCAAAGAGTTGGAGACAACTTAGTGACTAAATAGCAGCAGCAAGAACAATAGCCTAGTACATTGCATAGGTGTCTATATTTATGCACCCCAAGTTGGAAGGAAAACAACTTGTCTTAACTTGCCTGTAAATTTAAAAAAATCTTGAATTCAAAAACTTGCCTGTAAATTCAAAAACCCCAAACAAATCAGTCCTGTATTTCACTTGTGTAGACCTGGCATGCTTTTATCTGAGGACTCAATCTATTAAAAAAGCAAAGCACAAGACTTACACATACAGTGATTTTCCCACCCTGAGTCAACTGGTACTGTTCTCATTTCAATGCTTCTATTCCTTTGCCAATAAGTGTATGCAATCGGTGGGAGCATTTGTTCAGATTTCAGTTCAAGTAGTGCAGTCACCATACTTACAGGATGATACAAAGTTATATGAATTACTTTGCCTTTGCACTGAAAAGAATTGCCTTTGTGTTGGTGAAATACTAGAAAAGACAATAATAATAACCAGTATTGATTTGTTCTCTACCAGCACTGTACTGAATGCTTGCTTTACTTTCATTACCTTATTTTGTCTTCGCAGTATCCCCATTAGGTATTAATAAATTGTTATAGTCTTCACTTTATAGGTAGGGGCACTGAGGCTTAATGGAATCAGTTAACTTGATTTCCAGTAGTTAGAGCAGAGCTGGAATTTGAGTATAGGCAGAATAGCTCCAGAGCTCAAATCTTACACATACCCACAGAACCACTTCTGAAAGTAGGATGCTTAATCACTCAGTCATGTCTGACTCTTTG
Organism: Cervus canadensis; assembly: GCF_019320065.1. Classification (NCBI taxonomy): domain Eukaryota; kingdom Metazoa; phylum Chordata; class Mammalia; order Artiodactyla; family Cervidae; genus Cervus; species Cervus canadensis. The sequence goes on from NC_057399.1 coordinate 49,195,070, forward strand.
CCACCTCATGGACTATAGCCCGCCAGGCTCCTCTGTCCAAGGAAATTTTCAGGCAAGAATACTGGAGTGGGTTGCCATTTCCTCCGCCAGGGGATCTTCCTGACCCAGAAATCGAACCTGAGTCTCCTGCAACTCCTGCATTAGCAGGTGGATTCTTTACCACTGAGCAACCTGGGAAGCCTCTGAATGTAGACCCAAGGCAAAATATCTTTGAGTAGAGGAGCAGCATGTGAAAGTGAAGCTGTAGTGGTTATGTGACATAGACATAAACAAGGTTGATTGGGGTTAATCAGAATGGGCTCAGTGTGCAAGATCAGCGAAGGAGGTAAAGGTCATGGGAAATTAGTGGTAGAGAGGAGAGGAAGGGTAGTCAGGGGTAAGTTAGATCAAGGTGGAGGGCCTTCAAGGTCTAAGAAAGAAGTTGGGGACAAGAGATGACACTGGAAACATCTCTAGGCTACTAGTCAGTTTAAGAGAAATAGTGGTCTATTGCTTTACTTTTTAGTAGCAACATTCTTACCATATAGACTAATGAGAAGCTATATGATACATATAATATATATAATATACTGTTTATGTTCCATTTCTGTGATAGGTTAGAACTGGATTCTAACTTTCTTTCTTTCTTTTTTAAAGATTATTTACTTTTGGGCTGTGCTAGGTCCTCACTGCTGCTCACAGGCTTTCTCTAGTTGCAATGAGCGGGGGCTACTCTTCGTTGCGGTGTGTGGGCTTCTCATTGTGGTGGCTTCTTTTGTCACCTAGTGGAGCATGGACTCTAGGGTGCTGGGCTTCAGTTGCGTCACGTGGGCTCAGTAGTGGCTTGCAGGCTCTAGAGAGCTGGCTCAGTAGTTGAGGTGCACGGTCTTAGCTGCTCTTAGACGGGATCTTCCCAGACCAGGGATTGAACCCATGCTCCTGCACTGGACCACCAGGGGAGTCCTGGATCTAAATTTCTTTCCTGAGGTTCTGATCAGAGAAGTTTTCTTCCTATTGTACTTTTCTTCTAAACACCTGAAACTTACTGAAGAAAGTGAAACATGCCTCTGCTTTTGACTTTGATGACTAACATTCACTGCCATTCTAAAAAGTGACAAATTTTCCTTTTTTTAAAGTCTTGTTTGAAAGTACATTAGGCATGTGTATAAAGATAATAACCATGAAAGTATGAAGGTGTCCCCTGTAGTTAGTCCTATGATATTTTACCATTTAACGTGTACTTGACCTTCAATAAAGGGGTTTATCTCTTACGGTTTTATTAGAGTAGATAACTTATCTTCTGTTTCAGGTACATTTTTCCTTGGTGCTAGGGTAATTGATACTAAGGCAGAATGTTAATACTTAAAAAAAAAAACTAAGTAGGAAAGAATAATCTTTGCAAGTAGGAAATGTGGTATATAATTGTATTTAGAGTTGAATCATATTTTAAAATATATTCTATAATATAAGCCTAGCACATTAAAAAATCACTTTACCAAACTCTTTAATAATAGCTGCTTGCCCTTAAAATCTTGGACTATGCCACAGAGGACAGGTTATTATGCTTTTAATTGTAGAGCCTTCTGATCATATGAATTCTTTTCATGTTTCATTGTAGTCCAATAAAACATTATACTTCAAAGGAAAAATGCTATGAATTTATAGTGCTTTTAGAATTCTAAAATCTGTTTCCTATTTTGTTGATTAAGACAGAAGAGCATTGATTGTGAATAAAGAACATGCTATGTTGAAAAGAAAATTAAGGATTCTGATGTTTCTCTGCCAGATAGCACAAAAACTAAGAACACCACAGGAATTTTTCAACATTATTAACCTCCTGACAATGTGTGGGTCGTATAAAGGACAAATGAATGTTTTGGAGGGACTGAGAATGCCAATTTTAACAGACTGTCCAATGACTGTAGATAAATATTTGTGTTCCTGGGGATTATTTGATTTTTATCAAAGCAAATTGAATTGGAAACATGGCATGTATTAAGTCATTGGTACTTATTGTCTAATTCTTTTTCCCATAGAAGTTTCTATGCACTGAAAGAGCACTAAGTCATCAGTTAGACATACCATGTAATGATCCTTATCATATCCAGACAAAATAAAAGCCTTTTAAGAAGCTACTTCACAAGACAACTGCATAGCTTTCCTCACAGGAACTTGTTAAACAAATAACGATTATTAAAGCTATTGGGTCAATCGCTTACACCAGTTTAACAAGAACAATTCCAAGATGTCTAGCCTATTCCACATTCCATGTGACTAACTATGGTATCCAGAGCTTGGAAAATATCCAGGCAACTCACAGTAGCTTTTCTTAAATGCTTTGTAGACACTGGATTTTAAGGAAAGTAGTAAAATTAAGTTTACAGAGGAGAGTCTTCAAGGCATACCCACTGTCAATGCTATAAATGGTCTCAACTGTATCAAGAAGTTGTTTAAAAGCACCCAAAGCTGAAAATGTTACAGATTTAGCTCCTATCTATATCAGAGTTGGCAAGTGCATAAATCCTAATTGCTGATGTGGAGGTTTATTGTATCCAGTGAGATGAGTACATGGGGGTTTGCACAAGCCTCTAATAGAGAGGGTACTGTGAGTTGGAATGACTAGCTTTTAAAAATGTGTCACATTAACCCCTTGCTTATTTTTATCGTCATGCCACTATCAGGGTAGAAACAGAAGGAAGATTTAGAGTGGAAAGACAACAGATGAGAAAGACAGGAAATCAGTCCTTGTCTAAGGAGGATTTGGGCAGCTTTGGGGTCATTCTGTGTTTGTACTCTAAAACAGTAAGAACAGCATTTATTGTAATAACACGGAAGAGGTCAAATTCAGAAATAGTAAGTGAGAAGACCAATTGATACTCTAGGTCCCTTTTCTTGAAAACAGAGTCTGGAACACAAAACTTTGAAACTAAGTTAAATGCCCAAGATAAGAGATTTTAGAATACTGTGTCAGTGATCTAAATCCAGGCAAAAAAAATCTGGGTCACAGAACCACGGGCCTAGGACACCAGCACTAATAGGCAACACAGTCAACTGTTTCTACATTTCCTGCTTAGAGTCCAAACTTCTGAAGATTTTGAAAGATCTGAGCCCAAAGTTTTCTTTTTTCATTTGATTCATATTTATTAGATACTTATTACATATCAGGCACTGTATGCACAGCAGAGACTATTACTGAACTAGGCAGACATACTATCTCTTTTTAAAAGAGACACACAATAAATCAGGAAATGTAGAAATGGACAAATGACTCTAGAAGAAATAAAGGGCTTGATAAGTTTGAGAATGGAAGGAAGTTATTTTAGATAGGATGGCCAGAGAAAACATCTCCAAAAAGTGATATTGGAGAGTGAGAGGGAAGTTTGAGAATGAGCCGACTTTTGAGGAACTGGAAGAAGAACCTAGTGGAATGTCCTGGAGGTTAAAAAATAAGAGGTCTGGTTAAAAAAGGTCTTGGTTGAAAAAAAAAAAAGAGGTGGGTTTTGAAGATAGTGAGCGCAGGTGAGATGGGGGGATAGAAAAGTTGACAAGAGCTAGCCTATACAGTTAGAAGAGAAAAGCTTTTTGTTAGAATAAGGCATGTGCCAAGTAGTTTAAGAACTGACTTGAGATAATATGCTATTTTTATAAACTAAAAGATAGATCATGAGGGACTGAATATTCCACCTAAGAAGCCCACACATTATGAAGAGTTTAATAAGGAACTTTCTAAAAGTAGAGATGCACATATGAGGCAGACCGCTGGTACTGGATCGTGGTGTTCAAGTGAGTTTCTGAAGAAACTCAAACTTAAAAATCAACTCCAGGGCAAAACACTGCCATTCAAAACAGCGGTGGTGGAAGCCAGAGGTTTTTTCCTTTGGATGATGAAACTGTTCTACAAAAGACAGTAGGGCAGGATGGTGAGTCACCCAGCGTGGGCTGGTGTGAGGCAGAGCATTATGTGGCTAAACCTGAAAGGCACATGAATGGGGGACAAAGGAAGGACAGAAAATCTGCTCTTCATGCTTCTGCCGTTTACTGGGAAAACATGCTCTAAAAGTAGCTGCTGGTGTCAGAAGGAAGAGGCGTGTGAAGCCAACCTGACCCAAATCTGACTGTTAGCAAGCCTTGGAGATCCCCAGAGAACCTGCAGACTTGTGAGCAAGTAAAATGCTTTCCAATGTAGGTCGCTGAGATTTGTGGTGGGTGTCACCCAGCACTATTAGAGTGGGAACCTCATTAATAACAGGTTGATGGTCCAGCCAGAGTAGAACACACCTTGTCTCTAATCCAGTAATCCATAGCAATCTAGTGTTCCTACTAAATTAGCCTGCTATTCATCTGTGCATTCACCACATATTTATCATATATTTAATACGGAAAACAGAACAACAGCAGCAGCAAAGTTCAGACAGACTATGGTGTCTGCCTTTGCAAAGAAACTATTTCTAGTGAAGGAAGTGGACAAAAACAAGTAAATTTAAACCTAATCTAATGTGAAACTCTTATAATAGCACACATGTCCTTCTGAGAGAGAATAATAGATGGGGTGAAGGACAGGAGATGACGACCTTGGTGGTGGCCAGGGTGGGGCTCTTTGAGGTGACGGTGGAGCTGACCAAGCACATCTTTCTCTCGCTTGAACGGTCTCAGATAATGGTTTCATTTTTTTCATTTTTCTAAACGTATGTAGTGTCAGCCCAACTGTGTGCCTTTGCTCTAGGCTAACTAGTTATCCATGGTTTGCATTCTGTGTGTTCAGAGCTACTGAGCTGTTTTGCAAGTTTGTAGAAAGAAAGGCTGAAAAAGGCTTCATTTTCCCTTTTCCAAAGGGAGCAATTACTTACTCTCACTAGAACAACAAACTTAGGTCCTAGGTTGTGAATGAAATTTGATTTCTCTCAGGTGAGAAGTATTCTGTATATGGCAAATCCAGAGAAAAATGTGATTTTAGCAATACTGCAGGGACTGTGGTCAGCATGGAGCTCATAAAGGCCTTTGTTTTCCATGTTTTCCTTGGCCCCGTGAGAAGCCTGGAGCAGCTCACACACCCATCTGTATCCATATTAGTGGGACTGAAAAGTGCTGACACAGGATTGCAGATCAGGGCCGGTGGCTTGCCAGGGTAAACTTGTGTAATACACTGTACATCCCTCCGAACAACAGTGGTTCTTTTGTCACTTAAACAGAGGCTATTAGAACATGAGTCATTAAAAGAGCTTTAGAAAAATAGGCAACATTTTCCAATATTGTGGCTTTAGGCGATCCCTATAAAGTATCAGAAGCTCTGGAAGAGGTGAAGCATTTTCATGAGTAACTAACAGTGGATTCAGAATCCTAATCTGAATTGATTAAAAGCAAGTAATATTTTAAAATGTAATTTCTGAATGTCAAAGAAGCCCATTATTATGGAGAACTGGATGAAGATTAACCAGAATAATTTTTGAATGTACATAAATAACACGAATAAGAATACTTTCAAATCTTAAACGGGTCTGGGAAATTCTAGCTTACTGATAAAATACAAACTCAAATAAATGACTTTAGGATTTTTCTCATTTTTAATACATGCAACAGTGGAGTTGTAGGAATGAGGAAGGGAAAAAGTCCTTATTCCGCCTTTCAAGAAAAAAATCTGGTTAATATTTTAATGCTGTTTCTGCTAGCATTTTTTTTTAAATCACAAATGCTTTTTTACATAGTTGAATTCATAAAGTTCAGTTCAGTCACTCAGTTGTGTCCGACTCTTTGCGAACCTGTGAATCGCAGCATGCCAGGCCTCCCTGTCCATCACCAACTCCCGGAGCCTACTCAAACTCAAGGCCATCGCATTGGTGATGCCATCCAACCATCTCATCTTCTGTCGTTCCCTTCTCCTCCTGCCTTCAATCTTTCCCAGCATCAGGGTCTTTTCAGTGAGTCAGTTCTTTTCATCAGGTGGCCAAAGTATTGGAGTTTCAGCTTTAGCATCAGTCCTTCCAATGGATATTCAGGACTGATTTCCTTTAGGATGGACTGGTTGGATCTCCTTGCAGTCCAAGGGACTCTCAAGAGTCTTCTCCAACACCACAGTTCAAAAGCATCAATCTTCAGCACTTAGCTTTCTTTCTAGTCCAACTCTCACATCCATACATGACTATTGGAAAAACCATAGCTTTGACTAGATGGACCTTTGTTGGCAAATTAATGTCTCTGCTTTTTAATATGCTGTCTAGCTTGGTCATAACTTTTCTTCCAAGGAGCAAACGTCTTTTAATTTCATGGCTGCAGTCACCATAGGCAGTGATTTTGGAGCCCCCCCCCCCCCCCCAAATAAAGTCTGTCACTGTTTCTGGTGTTTCCCCATCTATTAGCCATGACGTGATGGGACCAGATGCCATGATCATAGTTTTCTGAATGTTGAGTTTTTAAGCCAGCTTTTTCACTCTCCTCTTTCACTTTCATCAAGAGGCTCGTTAGTTCTTCTTCACTTTCTGCCATAAGGGTGGTGTCATCTGTGTAACTGAGGTTATTGATATTTCTCCCAGAAATCTTGACTCCAGCTTGTGCTTCATCCAGCCCGGCTTTCTCATGATGTACTCTGCACATAAGTTAAACAAGCAGGGTGACAATATACAGCCTTGATGTACTCCTTTCTGATTTGAAACCAGTCTGTTGTTCCACGTCTAGTTCTAACTTTGCTTCTTGACTTGCATACAGATTTCTCAGGTGGCAGGTCAAGTGGTCTGGTATTCCCATCTCTTGAAGAATTTTCCAGTTTGTTGTGATCCACACTGTCAAAGGCTTTGGCATAGTCAATAAAGCAAAAGTAGATGTTTTTCTGGAACTCTTGCTTTTTCGATGATCCAACAGATGTAGGCAACTTGATCTCTAGTTCCTCTGCCTTTTTTAAACCCAGCTTGAGCATTTGGAAATTCAGGGTTCACGTACTGTTGAAGCCTGGCTTGGAGAAATTTGAGCATTACTTTGCTACCATGTGAGATGAGTGCAATTGTGAGGAATTCATAAGGTACGTGTAATTTTGCTTCATGCATTTTCTTTCACTATGTTATTCCTTAGGAGAGACCACAGGTTGGCAAATTATGGGCCAAATCTGGTGCACTGTCTGTTTTGACGGAACACAGCCACTCTCATTAACTTCCAGAATTGTCTATGGCTGCTGTCATGCTTCAGGGAGAGTTGAGTATTTGCAACAGAGCCTATGGGGCCCACAAAGCCAAAAAATATTTGCATGCCAGCTCTTTCCAAAAACAGCTTACCAACCCTGAGGATAACTATTAGAGTCACATGTGAACAACATTTTAAGGCTCTTGTAAACATAAACTAAAAGTTTATGTATCTATGGGCACTTTTCCTAGAATTTGTCTGATGAGACTACTGTTTGTCTGTAACCAGCTATACATATACATTAAATATAAATATACGCAATTTTAGAATTTAATAGGCAATAGTATTGTATCTCTTTTATGCTTTAATTTTTATTTATTTGAGTAGCAGTGAAAATAATTTCCCATTGCTTTTTAAGCACTTTCATTTCCTTCTCTCTCAATTGCTTTCTCTTGGCTATGGCCCATTTTGAAACAGAGATATCCTTTCAAAAGTAAATTTGCAAGGGCTCTATATCAATTTAGAATATCAACTCATTTATTGTTTTCACTTTGAATATGTTTTCTAGGTTTTGCTTTTTTTCCCTTTGAGAACCTATTTTGAAACTTTTGAGTTATTTAATCAATATAAAATTTGCTCTGTGAGTTATTTCAAAGCTTCTGAGTTTTAAGTTTCTCTAGTATATCATGTTTAGGAAGTATCTTGTTATTTTTTAATAAAAATTACTTTTTAATCCAGGCATCATCAACAAGCAAGCAACAAAATTTTATTATGGACTATAGGCCTAAGGATGGAGAAGGCAATGGCACCCCACTCCAGTACTCTTGCCTGGAAACTTCCATGGACGGAGGAGCCTGGTGGGCTGCAGGCCATGGGGTTGCAATGAGTTGGACACGACTGAGCGACTTCACATTTACTTTTCACTTTTATGCATTGGAGAAGGAAATGGCAACCCACTCCCAGGGATGGGGTCAAACAGAGTTGGACACGACTGTGACTTAGCAGCAGCAGCAGCAGCAGGCCTAAGGAACCCTAAATTGATACTACATTGTTGGCATGTTGCAATTACCTAAAACAGTCTAGATTTTTTCACAAACTGAAAAGATGAATAAAAGAGAATTTAATAATATACAAAATTCCACTACCAGAAAAAATACATATATAAGAAAAAGGATTCTAAGTCTCAGATAATAACTCCACTTGTTTCAATGAGTCAATATATAAAGAAATTCTTCTTCAAAGAATTATAATATCTCTTTGAAGTCAGTTTAATGAGATTTTGTCAATAGTTATAAAAAACCTTTTTTTAAATAAAATTTGGGTATCTATTTAAATAATTTTCAACATGATACTGATTTCACATCACAATAAAATGAGCCTAATGAAAAAAAATTTTTTTAATGGAAAAGGATTTATATTTAAATTTATCAAATGTCTTTTCAGTGTGTGCTGAAATAGATTTTTTAATCTATTTTTATAGATCTATTTTAAGATCTATTTTCATAAATAGATTTTTTAGGAAAAATTTTGGGCTTGCAGAAAAATTGCAATGATAGTACAAAGAGTTCCCGTAAACCCCACATTCAGTTTCTCGATTATTAATATCTTACATTAGAATTGTATGTTTATTACAATTAATGAACCAATATCAGTACATTATCATTAAAGTCTATATCATTAAAGTCTATGGCTGATTCATATCAATGTATGACAAAACCCACTGAAATGTTGTGAAGTAATTAGCCTCCAACTAATTAAAAAAAAAAAAGTCTATATTTTATTTGCTTTCTCTAGTTTTTATCTGATATTGTTTTTGTTTCAGGATCTCATCCAGAATGATGCATTACATTTAGTTATCAAGTCTCTTTGGCTTTTCTTGGCTGTAATAGGTTCTCAGACTTTCCTTGATTTTATAACTTTGACAGTTTTTTTAAAGGAACGTTGATTGGATATTTTATCAGATGCCCCTCTATTAGAATTGGCCTGTTTTTTTTTTTTTTCAGAGCTGGGCTGAGTTTATGGAATTTGGGAGGAAGATCATGGAAGTAAATGAGCATTTTCATCACATCGTGTCAAGGGTACATACTATCAAATGACATATCATTGTTGATATCGACCCTGACTACCTGCTGGGGTTGTGCTTGTCATGTTCTTTCATTGTCAAGCTACTCTTTTTTCCTCCTTTGCATACTGTATCTTTAGAAAGACGTTTCTATGTGCAGTTCACATTGAAGGAATGGGTGGAAAAAGTTAAACTCACAGAAACAGAAAAGTAAAAAAACAGTTGTCAGGGGTTGGAGGATGGGGACATAGAGATGGATAAAAGCGTATAAACTTTCAGTTTTAAGATGAGTAAAATTTGAGACTAATGTAAAACATTGTGACTATGGTTGTTAGTATTAAATTGTATAACTAAAATTTGATAACAGAGTAGAACTTAAATGTTCTCACCAAAATCAGAAAATGATAAATATCTGAGGTATTGGATATATTAATTAACTACGGGGGGGGGGTGAATCCTTTCTCTCTCTCTATGTATATATATACATACATATGTGTGTATATGTGTATATATATATATATATACATATATATATAAAATCACCATAATGTACACTTTAAATATCTTAGTTTAAGATGTCAATTATACCTCAAAAAAGATGAAATTTAAAAACTCAAAACATTAAAAAATAAATAAAAAGGAATATGGAGTTATTTTCCTTTTCCTTGAGGATGGAGTACTTACATAAATTATTTGGAATTTTCCTGCGTGGAATATTTTTTTCTACTTCGGCATTTATTTATTTATTCAATCATTTCTTTATAACAGTATGTACTCATGAATATTTATTACACTTTGAGTTATAATCTAACACTTCTATTTATTTTGTAGCTCAAATTGTTTCAGATTTGGCTATTGGGAGTTCTTTCAGTTGGCTCCTGTATTTCTTTGACATACCTCTGTCAACATAGGGCTTTTTGCTTGTTTGTTCTGTGTTTTAGAGAACTTTCTTAATTTCTGGCACAACAAGAAGCTCCAAGTCTATCTTGCATATTTGCTGCCTTAGCAATAGAATCAGCCATTTCTCCAAGGAGCTCCAATTTCCTTATAATTAGTTTCCTTTTATTAGAAAGCAAGATCTGATCATTAGACATGGTTATTGCTACTAGGTGCAGTTGCTTCTAGGACCCCTCAGCTGACAGGGCAAGGTAATGCATGTGTATCTACTAAGCTGTATAACACACACATATATAAATATTTCTATATGTAACCCACTGGTATCAAAAGTAACCTAAATGTAAGTTTATACATACATTTCTAACTCTAATCCATTACCCTTTGTATGTTTTAGTTTCCTCTTGTTAATCTATATGCTCCCACTCCAACAATGGGAAACCTTGCTCCCATGATCTGCCAATTACACCATACATGTATCAGAACTGTTAACCCAAGATCCTTGTGGAAAACAACTTTATCAAGTAGCATAGAGTGTATATGTGCAATATCCTTCATGTCAAGTCTTAAAGATTCCACTCATTCCAGTTATTTGGTCTGTCCACTAACTTTTAATTATTCTACTGCATTTTCTAATAAGACTTACTTCCTGTTCCTGCTTGTTAGTCTTGAAATTGACATGATGGTAAAGAGAACAGGTGGTATCTGTGAGAGATTTTCAAATTTCTTGAGGTCATGAAGTATGTATGTGGACATATTTATAATAAAGCCTTCAGTTCAGTTCAGTTCAGTTCAGTTGCTCAGCCGTGTCCAACTCTTTGTGACCCCATGAATTGCAGCTGGATATTAGATTGCAGATAACAAATGGTATGAAAAATGTTTATGTAGAGTGAATCCTACCAACATGAGTCAAGAAGTAAGGTTGGTTGGAAGTTGTAGGCTTCATAATAAAATATTTCTCGTCCTTTAAATTTGTTGTCATCAGCAAAATGAGTGCAATCTCTCTACCATTAACTTTCTGCCAAGGCTATTGCTTATATTACATGTTATAATGTAAAGATACATGTGGGATTTAGTCTCAGAAATCAGGTAATGCAAATATCAAAACAAATATCACAGACATCTCACGCTAAGTCATATTATGAAATGCTCCACAAAATTCCAATGAACAAACAGTTTGATTATCAGTGAAGTGTCTGGCTTTCCTGAAGTAATCCTCACATTAAAAATGTTAATAAGGGTAATATAAAATTATAAATTAACTATATTTCAATAAAAATTTTAAAATGTTAATAAGAAAATGTGAATATATGTGATTCTGAGATAGCACATTTCAAAATCATCCCCTCAAATTTCCTATCATCTCATATTGAAATATAAAAATGACACAAAGATAATAATTTAGAAAATGAAAGTGCAAAATCATACCAATTCCTCCTCTACGCACCTCCTTGGATATAACCACAGTGAACACATGAGTTTATTTTTTCTCTATCTATATACCATGACTGGCCTCATGAACCATTCACTAGCCTAAATTTGAAACCACATTGATTCCATCAATGAACTATTACCATTAAATGACTTGTAACAGCTAAAAGCTGATACTTCGTTATAATATCTTTGATCAAATTATCAGTGTGAAGTTTTTCTCAACTTTAATTTATTATTTCAAATCACTCATTAATTCTAGCCTTCTCCCATCCCCACTAACACTGCAAAATTAGCTATAGGTTAGGACCCCAAAATTGTCTCCTGTCCTTCATCATCCCATTCTCTTCCTACTTCATCCTCCTCAGTATTTCCAGTGTAATTTTCCTGCAATACAAACATAATTATGTCTGTTCTACTTAAAAGTCTTTGATATTTGCTATGTTTTACCAAATTCAGTCCAAATTACCTGAGAAGCTTTTAAGGCTGTACCATAGCCTTTGGACCCTAGTTCACATCTTCTCAGCCTCACCTCTGATTCCAGCCTGGATGAAATTGGCATTCTGGCTTTGACTCATCTCAACAGAATCTCATCTCAAATGGACACAATGTGTTTTTTACTTTTTGCTCTAGGACTTCTCCAGTGCCATAGCTGGGAATGGGATTCTACTTGTTTGAGCTCACTCATGGAGCCCCCAAATTTATGAAAGTTAACTCTGAGGGAAATCCTCAATTTCTGAGGGATGAAATCAGCTCTGAGACATTTTGAGCTGGTGTTTCTTAGAGGCCAGAATTAAGCCAGAGGGTCTCAAAGCTGTGATATCAAAAGTACACCTTTATTGAGACTTTTCCTCCTTCCCTCATTCTCTCTGGTTCCCTATTTGTGCTGTGGGATTATCTCCTGGACAGAGGCTTTGATTTTTGGTAGAATCAAAGCTGAGACATATATTATTAGATTCTCACTGGAGGTAAATTAGGATGAGAAGATGTCAGAAACTGAAGCTTTGGGCAATTTGATATAGCTAAAGCATCAGCAAGGTGTAGGTCAATCATTAGCATTTTCTGGTGCTCACATGACCAGTGATAATGGTGAATGGAAATTTCAGCAACCATGGCCTGAAATTAGCCAAGGGCTGAAGATAGCCAAGGGCTCAACCTGCTTGGGGATGAAGGTAGGTATCATTCCATGGGGATAGAAACCTAGACAAATAGGTCTGATAACTTCAAGGTCAGTTTCAGCAGTGAAGACTACAGCTTGTTCCATTAATCTTTATCTATAAAGTCACTTGTGAAGATTATGGCTGGCCATCACCTTGAAGACTGAGAGGCAGATGGGACTTTTTACAGGGCATAGCTGTATCTGAGCGGTACAGAGGATACAGATTGCTTCTGAATTCCTAACTCACTTAGTCTTAGTCTTATCTCTGATGTCAACACACATTAGTTTGGCTTACCTCATGCTGACATCTTCTTTCAAGTACTGGATGTTTTGTACTTTTGCCTTCAGGTTTTTCCAGTGCTACAGTTGCCTCTGGGAAGCCTTCTGTTCGATCAGGCATGCTGAGTCTGGAAGTATATAGAAATTTATTTAACCCAAAGTAGATCTCAATTAATGAGGAAAATGAGCTATAGACAAAAGACATCAATCCTCAGGTACACAGTTCCAAAAGATATTCTACATCCTCTTTAGACGATTCCATGCAGGTTTGCGTACCAGTTGCTTGCAATAGTGATTTGAATAATGCATCTGTGTTTGCTTTTTGCACTGTTCCTCACTCCTGCTCTCTACATACAAGTTTTTACCTGAGGCACTACCTTTGGGAAAACTTGGGCTAAAAAAAAAGTCCTTAAATCCCAATATGGCTCTATCATCTATTTTCTACCCTTCTTGAAGACCTGAACATCTTGACAGGATAGCATAACCTGTGTGTTTCCTTTTTTGATCTAAGAAATAGTGAAAATGGACATCAATTATTTTTTACTTTAAAGAAGTAGCTGTATGTTTGGTTTTGGGAAATACAATGCATTATTTTTAATATTTGCTATTTCCTGGAATCTAAATCATGGAATATACTATAAACAACATTTACAGGTGAAGAAACTGAGGATCAGATCTGAAGAGTAATTGTTCAAGAATACTATGGTACTGCAACCAGTTTTTCCTTTCATGTTTTTGCTCTCTTAATAATATTAGATTGTTTCATCAATTAGTAAGTGAATCTTCAAGTCAGACTTACCCCAGAGTCACCTGATCCTTATTAACTATCTTTTTCGTCAGTTGTACAAACTTGTCATTTCATTCTGGTAACCAAAGCTCTTATAATTCACAAAAGATTTGGGAAGCAGCTACCACTGAGTTCAGCCTTTCACCGACATTCCTTCTACAAAGGCCCAACTAAACATTGGATCAGTTCAGTTCAGTTCAGTTGCTCAACTGTGTCTGACTCTTTGTGACCCCTTGGACTGCAGCATGCCAGGCCTCCCTGTCCATCACCAACTCCTGGAATTTACACAAACTCATGTCCATTGAGTCAGTGATGCCATCCAACTATCTCATCCTCTGTTGTCCCCTTCTCCTCCCACCTTCAATCTTTCCCAGCATCAGGGTCTATTCAAATGAGTCAGTTCTTTGCATCAGGTAGCCAAAGTATTGGAGTTTCAGCTTCAGCATCAGTCCTTCCAATGAACACCCAGGACTGATCTCCTTTAGGACGGACTGGTTGGATCTCCTTGCAGTCCAAGGGACTCTCAAGAGTCTTCTCCAACACCACAGTTCAAAAGCATTAATTCTTTGGCACTCAGCTTTCTTTCTAGTCCAACTCTCACATCCATACATGACTACTGGAAAAACCACAGCTTTGACTAGATGAACCTTTGTTGGCAAAGTAATGTCTCTGCTTTTTAATATGCCGTCTAGATTGGATATAACTTTTCTTCCAAGGAGCAAGTGTCTTTTAATTTCATGGCCGCAGTCACCATCTGCAGTGATTTTGGAGCCCCCCAAAATAAAGTCTGTCACTGTTTTCACTGTTTCCCCATCTATTAGCCATGAAGTGATGGGACCAGATGCCATGACTGTAGTTTTCTGAATGTTGAGTTTTAAGCCAACTTTTTCACTCTCCGCTAAAAGCAACAGTTAGAACTGGACATGGAACAACAGACTGGTTCCAAATCGGGAAAGGAGTACGTCAAGGCTGTATATTGTCACCTTGTTTATTTAACTTATATGCAGAGTACATCATGAGAAATACTGGAATGGATGAAGCACAAGCTGGAATTAAGATTTCTGGGAGAGAGATCAATAACCTCAGCTATGCAGATCACACCACACTTATGCCAGAAAGTGAAGAATTAAAGAGTCTCTTGATGAAATCACAGAAACACTGGATAGTACCAAGTACTCTCTCCTAGGTGCTCTGGCCTAGATAGTGGTAGATGGTAGCTGGTAGAAGCTGTAGCAATTTACCCACAGCTCCTGCTCCTCCAGATCACCTGCTGGGTGATTCCCCTATTCTGGCTTCTTCAGGGTCAACCCTCCCCTGAAGTCTAGCTCTCTCAATTGACCCTATAAATTTATATAGGTATTGGGTTGACCCCAAAATTTGTTTGGGTTTTTCCATAAGATGTTGGATTTCCAACCCAATATATGCAGTATAGGTAGATGCAGGAATCATCTACACAAGATCTTTTTCATTCTAATAGGTTGTGTGTCTTGTAATGATCTGCTTGTGGGTAAGGACTGAATGTTAAAAGTTTTGACTCTTTAGAACCTAGCAGAGTGCTTCAGGACTTAGTAATCAATCATTTAATTCTATTAGACAAAGGAAATTCCTCAAATCATGAACTTTATACCAACATCATCAAAGTTCTAATGATAAGCTAGCTCATTCTAGGCATGTTCTGGGTAGTGACACTACGGGAGTAATTTTAAAACTTGGAATAAACATAATACAATTATACATTATGGTTACAATGATGTATGTATATGTAATTAGGAGCAAGAACAAAAAGTTAAAATAGGCTGTTCTAGTGCAGTAAGGTTAATGAATAATTTTTTATTTCTTTTGCTTTCTAAAAACATTATTTTCAAAGGATAGTGAAATAAATATAAGGTTGGAGGAAGAAAACTTGGAAAAAAATGATAGAAGAGTATGACAATAACTAAAAAGCTATAATAAAGACAGTTATAAATCAAGTGGTTTCTGGCTTACAGAATCTGAAAAGAGCCTTGTTGGTTGGTCTATGAAGGTTGGTTGATCTATGAAGGATGATGACCATCTCATTAAGGGACCAAGTTAGAGGCATAGGCTTAGGTTACAGTGTGAGGGATTTAGATAAGAGAAAAGGAAAAATTTTCAGACAGTGAGATTTGATAGACACTGGAATGTGTAACTGGGGAAGCTTGTGGAATTTCCTTCTCTAGAGGTTTTTTAAAAATAGAACAGCATCTCATCTGCCTGAAGGATGGACTCTGTTTGACCTCTCAGAGTATCCACTGAACCCAGAAGGTACACACACCTTAGAGAAGAACGTGAGCTTGAATTATCCTGGGTAGCTTGGAAAATAAAAATAGGGTGAATAAATTTCATGTTTAATTTGATTTATATATATCATATATGTAAATTACAATAGCTATAGTTCTTTCTTTTCCTGTCAGTTGGATATTTCAGTTTTTAAGGCCTGGAGTTTAGGGCTTAAGAAAAAATATTGGAGGGAGAGAAGGAAGAACTTATCTTACTTTAGAGCCTATTTTTATAGGGAATAGTTAAGGAGAAAAAAAACATTTTGGATATTTTGATTTTGAGTTCACTCCCTATTTTAAATAATTTTTTGAAAAAACATCAGCCTTTCTGTTGGCTTAAATATTTTTAGTGTAAAATTTAAAAATATAACTTAGTCTACATGTTTCTGTTAGTGATTTTGGCAGAACTAGTATTCCAAACTGGAAGAGGTTCTCTGTATTTAATTTCCTCTCCGGAAGTTTACCTTCAGAAGTCCAAGTGTGAGGTCAAGCCTTGGGTTGCCGGAAATGTAATGTCCTTTACTGTCTGAGCACCCAGACAGCACTTAATGAAACATCCTACTTTGTGGACATTGGTAAGGATTAAAGTGCTTTAACTATTTCCTCTTATTTTGTGATTTCTATATTCAGCCTTCTAAGATTCAAATATAATTATATGTAAGTAAGAGCTATATTCTTACTTATGTTCTCTATATTCAGCTATAACTGCAGATTTCTAGTTACAGGTGACATTCCTCTTTTCTTTCCTAAAAACCAAAATGTTCCGCAGGTCAAAAGGAATGTAAGTTGTAGAACTCATTATATACCTCAAGCAAAAACAATTCCAGGGTATTCTAAACTTGATTTCTTTCCAACTCTGTTTTGTTGACCTGAGGACACTTAGAGTTTAAAGCAGTGAACCATTTTCTCATATTCATAGAGCTCTTCATATTTGTCAGACGGCTTACTCAGTTAATATCTAATTTGATTGTAATAAGAACTTCATGAATGTCACGATCTTATAGATAAGAAGATGGAATCTCAATAGGGAGATGTCACTTGCCCAAGATCACAAAACTTGCAAATGTAGAGTTGGAACACTTCTGATTTCAAAGCCTGTGTCTTTTCCATTGTATGCTGTCTGTGAAAAATCTTTGCTTTCCTGGGGTTTTATTTTTTCACCATTGATGAGCTCTTTCCCTCTGATTTATTCTGAACCAAATTATACTGAGACCATTACATAATGTTATTATCACCAAATAGAAAATCATTCTATCATTCTCATGGAATAAAATCAAAGGTTTAAAAATTTTTTTTGCCAGTCCACATATAAGTCATGTAAATTCTGATGGAGATTACAACCTGTCCTAATTCATACTAGCTATTGATTATTAAGCAGCATTTGCTTTTATTACAGAACTTACTTTATTATGTCAGTTTCTAACAGTGTTGAACACAATTTCTACATCCCCAGCTCTCTGTCCTGGGTGTCTTCAGGGTACACTGGCTTTATTTCCTTCTCTAACATTTCGGAAGTTTGTTTAATACTGACTCAGAGGAAGCATTCTAGCTGAGTCCTCACATGGTGTTGTTTACAGCTCCGGAGTGCACATAATAGATAAGCTACTGATTTCCACAAGACCCCCCGCACTTCCTGGGTGTGTGGGTGTGTGTGCTTGCGCCTGTGAATTAAGATTGTGCAATCTCCCGGGTAGCTGCATCAAGTTGCAAAGTCATTTCACATCTCTTCAACATTTCTCTAGCAAGCCTAATTTCATAAACCAAAAACCATTGTATTTCATAGGAGGTGTGCTGGTAACTGATAATTAACACTGCAAACCCCATGAGTTTACAACAAGATCAAACCTGATATTGAGGCAAGGAGTAGAGAAATTTGCCTAAGGAAATATTGTGAAATAAAGTTGCAAATGGCCATAGATGAACAATGTTCCATCTGCGGGATTTCTTTCCTTGATCATAATTATAACCACTACTTATAGGGAGCCTAGTTATATGGCAAGAACTTTGTTAGGTCAGTATCATTTTATTTGATTCTAATGCTTACCCTGAAAGATAAATATAGCTAAAGCAATTTTATGGAAGATGACCAGAGAATTCAAATAATGTGTCCTATGTTGCCCTGATCTCTCTTTGGTTCCTTTTTTGATGTTACTCTGGATGAACTTTAATTGTAGGTTACATAAGGTATAGTAGAATTTATTAGAAGAACTGCCTCTGTATATTAAGGGGTTTGGGCTAAAGATGTTTGGGAAATGATGGTAGTGGGCTGAGAATATATCCATCAAACTCTTGAATACTTCAGAGAAGGTGGATCTAAGGCAGAAAAGTCACATAGAACTCAGACCATTTTCATGTGGAGATAGACTACACGTACATGGCTGTGCATATAATCTGTCTTGGGCATAGTTCTAAAGTGACTAAATCCACCACGAACAAGTCCCAAACATTAAAAATCCAGAAGCAGATTTTCTTTAACCAATAACTGAGCAACATTTATTATCTCAAGATTGTGCTCGCCAAATTTAGGCATTCTCTGTGACTCTTAGTTTTTAAAAGCCATCATAATTTTTTCCCTTTGTTTTCTCTTTCCAGCTGCTGCTGCTTCTGAATTATGAGGCTTGCCATACTTCTCTTCTTCAGTGGATAGTTTTATTTCTGCAAAGTGCATAGAATGAAGTTGTAGACTGCAGGCACTGAAAGACCTAAATGAATGTGTAAGAATGACCACCAGGCACCAGGCGTGGGTGTATTTATCCGTTTGTCTCATTACTAAGAGGTTTTAGTTCCAAAAAATATCCGGAAGGATTTAGTTTTGGGGAAGTAGGGAGGGAGAAGGAGTGGAGTAAGATTTTTAAATTTTTAAACAATTTATTTGAGCTTCCTATTGATATATTCTATTTTCTTTACATCAGAATCAGAATTTTTTAAGGGACTCTTAAAGATTTTCAAACCAGTGTCCACAGGCATTAGAGAGTTGATTTTGGAAGTTTTTAGTATGTTAACAAAAAGGCATTTTATTTCAAAGATAATTGGAAATTGCAAAGTTTAAATGCAAGTTATTAAAACAACAATTAAGACATTTTGTGGCCTAGAAACACGCTGGTCTTGGTGGCACAAGCTCTGCTCCATTCGCAAGCTGATCCGTTTACATACGGCTAGCCAAAAAGTTTGCTTTACATTGCATCATACAGAAAAACCCGAACAAACTTTTTGGCTCACTCAATAGTTTTAGCTGATATTTTCCTTGCCAAGGAGGTCATGTGTTTTTCATTGATAGAGGAAAAACGAAGCCACTTTCTCTCTTTGCAGAGCCAGCGTAGGACAGCGGTAAAAATATTCAGTTCTAGAGTCAGACTGCTGGGGTTAAAATCAAAGCTCTGCCTCTATCAAATTCTGTGGCCTTGGCAAGTTAATTAACCTCTCTGTGCTGCTGTTTTATTTGTATTATTAAAACAGGGATGGTAATAAAATGACCTATTGTGCAGGATTATTATGAAGATTAAAATGAAAAAATCATGATAAGCATTTGACACATGAGATCAATACATGTAATTCTTCAAAATTTACATTTAGTCATATTCACCTTTTTCTGGTGCACAGTCCTATGACTTTTAATACATGCATATTATAATCACCAACACAACAAGGAGCAGAATAATTTCAATACCCAAAGAATTCACTTATGCTGCCTCCTTCTAGTCAGATGCTAGTGACACTCCCCTCTCTCCTCCAGATCCTAACCCCTGGCTACAACGGATGTGTCTTATGTCCCTGTGGTTTTGCCCTTTCTCAAAATGTCATATAAATGGGATCATACTGTATGTGACCTTTTGAGACTGAAATTTTTCATTTAGCATGATGCCTTTGTGGTACAATCTGATTTATACAGAATCTTATCTGAAGGGCTGACTTCATGGAAAAAGGATTAGGTGAGAAGTTTTTGTTTTTTTTTAAAGGATCATTAAAGGGAAGAAAAGCTCAGATTAATCTTATCCAAAAGGAGAGTTTGGCTTAGTAAGAGAAAGGAAATTTTCAGAGTTATCAAAATAGGATACACCTTTAAGAAGAAATTCTTTCCCTGCTATTAGGGTCTAGAGACCTAAGTCAAAAAGCCACTTGGAAGGGCTGGTATAGAAATATATGAGTCAAATATGAATTAACTGAGACGAAAGTGTGTTTGGGTATGGAGGCTTGGAATGGGGTAAGGTGTTGGAAGGTAACAAACAATCCCAAATAATCAGTGAATGTAATCATACTAGCTCTGTATCTTACAGGTGCAAATTAACTATTGTTTGGTACAGAGGGGACTTGGACCTTAATCACTTCCATGGCTGACCTGTATAACTGGGCAGGTTAGGTAGCTGCTATTATGAAACAGAGAAGTAATCTTAACCAGGATTGGAAGAGAGAATGCAGTGGGGTGGGTGGGGGAAATAGCATGGAGGCTGAACAGATAAAGCTGCAACTGGTGAGGCTGGAGTTGGAGGTCAGTGTCAACTGGTGCCAGGGGCAGCAATTATCATATGCTACAAATATCATGTGCCTTCTAATTTACACAGACACACATACACATATTATGCATATGAACGTGTTTTTAATTTGATCTATCTTTATTCTGTAAATCAGCTAACTTGCTCCTAGAAAATGTAATGTTAACCATATTAACTACAGTTTTCTGGGCATATACCAGGGTCATTTATATGCTATTTAATTTAATCCTTGAGTCAAGACTCTGCAGGAGAAATAACTTTTTCCATTTGATAGATGAGGAAATTGAGGTTCTGAGATGTGAAGTGACTTATCCAGAGAAACAGAGACAGTGAATGAAGGCACAGTCAGATTTTGTTGTGTCTGTTTAGAGCTTTGCCTTTGCTGGGCTTTTTCTTTACTCTGGTTTCACATGATGAGAGTGTTTGGACTTGGAATCTATTTGAAAATCCATGATCTATTTTTAAATATGAGGTGACAAAATATCTTATATTTTAAAGTGTATTCTATAATGACACTTTCTCTTTGAATGTTTGTTGTTATTTTTTAGTGGTGATGATACCTTTCAACCACAGTTACCAATTGAGCTTAGTAAGAAGTTTAGGAAAGGAACAATAAACTATGAAAAAGTCTGAGAATCAGAAGACCTAAGTTAAAACTCCAGTTCTATTCCTTATAACTGCCTGAGCTCTCTCAGCTTTGTGTCCTTTGGTGAATTTAAAGTGATAATACAGGGATTCCCTGCTGGTTCAGTGGTGAAGAATCCACCCGCCAATGCAGGAGACACGGGTTCAATCCCTGTTCTGAGAAGATCCCACATGCCTCAGAGAAACTAAGGCTGTGTACCACACCTATTGAGACTGTGCTCTAGAACCTGGGGGCTACAACTACTGAGCCCATGTGCCTCAACTAGAGAGAAGCAGGCGTGCCCTAGAGCCCGTGTTCTGCAACAAGAGAAGCCGCTACAATAAGTCTGCACACCACAGCTAGAGAGTTGCCCCTGCTTGCCACAACTAGAGAAAAGCTGGCACAGCGATGAAGACCCAGCACAACCAAAAGTAAATAAATAAAAACTTTTAAATCATGATAATACCAATTTCCCAGGGTTATTATCTGATTTAAATGAGGAAATGTATGGGTAAAGGCATAGCTATGCTTATCACATGGTAGGCATTTAATAGAAGTTTGAGAAATTAGATGAAAATATAAAGGACTTCTAATTTCAAGACTTAAAGCATAAGAATAAAAGATTTATTTACTTCAGTTATAGTCAATTTGGGGCTCTGGTCTATGCTTGGTGATTGTAGAGTAGACTATACACGGCTATTTTGTTTATATTCAACTAAATATTATGGATATAAGTATAAATTTACTATAGTTAGATCAACAAGGTATACATTGAATGAATTAAATTTAAGTATGGGATGATATATAGATTTCCATGATAGTTCACACCTAAAGATATAATAAACTTTACACCAATCTTCTCTCCTTTTAATTGTGCTCATATTGAAATTAATAAATACCTCGAGAGATCTCATTACTAAAAGTGAAAAAAGCCAAGCTGGGCTGAGAATTTAATTGTACTGCTATAGTAAAGTAGATATGCTTTTCCCTTAAACCTCTTCTCTCTGATTTGAAAGATATGTAAATATGAGTAGTCAAGAAATCTATGTTCCACTAGAATTCAATGCTCATAAATTTTACTGGCGGTAGCTGTATGAGGCTGTATTATTCACTTTAAGACTGGCATTTTCTGCTGGAGAGGGTGTGGAGAAAAGGGAACCCTCTTACACTGTTGGTGGGAATGCAAACTAGTACAGCCACTATGGAGAACAGTGTGGAGATTCCTTAAAAGACTGGAAATAGAACTGCCATATGACCCAGCAATCCCACTCCTGGGCATACACACCGAGGAAACCAGAATTGAAAGAGACACGTGCACCCCAATGTTCATCGCAGAACTGTTTATAATAGCCAGGACATGGAAGCAACCTAGATGCCCATCAGCAGATGAATGGATAAGGAAGCTATGGTACATATACACCATGGAATATTACTCAGCCGTTAAAAAGAATTCATTTGAATCAGTTCTAATGAGATGGATGAAACTGGAGCCCATTATACAGAGTGAAGTAAGCCAGAAAGAAAAACACCAATACAGTATACTAGCACATATATATGGAATTTAAAAAGATGGTAACGATAACCCTATATGCAAGACAGAAAAAGAGACACAGATGTATAGAACAGACTTTTGGACTCTATGGGAGAAGGCAAGGGTGGGATGATCTGAGAGAATAGCATTGAAACATGTATATTATCAGATGTGAAACAGATCACCAGTCCAGGTTGGATGCATGAGACAAGTGCTCGGGGCTGGTGCACTGGGATGACCCAGAGGGATGGGGTGGGGAGGGAGGTAGGAGGGGTGTTCAGGATGGGGAACACATGTAAATCCATGGCTGATTCATGTCAATGTATGGCAAAACCCACTACAATATTGTAAAGTAATTAGCCTCCAACTAATAAAAATAATTGGGTCAAAAAAAAAAAAAAAAGACTAGCATTTTCCACCTTTCTAGTAGCACTTTTTATGCTATTCATTTGAAGTTCAGTTCTACTCACCAAGTATATTTATTGAAAGCTTGCTCCTACTCGCGTTCTACATGCTAGAACTTGTTGACAACAGGGAGGAAGCCAGGCACATCAAGTGAGGACAGAAGTTTGGGAAGCCAGCTAGGAATCAGCGCCCGGCTGGGTGAAAGAGAAGACAGCCAGCGTGGGTAAAACTGGGGATTGATGATTATGAGAGCAGGGCTGTCAGCGGTAGGTAGCCACAAAGTTGTTAACGCAGGAGGAGGGAGGGCAAGCACTCCGAAGTACTGCTGGCAACCTGGCCGCTTCCCCAAGTCCCAGCTGCGTTTCACCCCTCCTTCCTGAACTGAGGCAAGGGTTGTGGGTCTCTCCATCTTTTTAAAGGCACAGACCACAGCTTCCGATACCAAGGAGAGTTTATACAGAGCTCGCTTGTTGAAAGTATCTTTAAAGATCATTTTAAGCGCAGTATCTGACCCATTTGTTTACAGCTGTGGTGGGGATTTTTTCCTCTTCTACTTAGAATGCTTTAATATACAGGTGAAGCCAAGTCTGTAGGTAGTTGCCAAGAGGCACAAAGTAATGAAGCTAGATTTTCATCTATCCCATACGTCAATCAAATTGACCATACCGGATTGAAATTAATTGAAAATGTTTAATTCCATTAATGATGTAGAATTTCAAAAAGCCAAAGAAAGTCTTTTGTGTGTTTTTTTTAAACCCACTTCAGCATAACTGGCAGACTGAATAATACCCATTTGTATTAAAAGTGGACATCTTTACTGCAGAAATTACTGAAAAAAACATGTCAAGTATCTTCAGCATCTTCCCAATGAAATCATTGTTACTTTTTTTAAAGTACTCTGGGCATTGTCAACATTTAATTTAAAAATACACTGTGTTTTATGTTTTATAAGGATGTCTCACATGGTGTAGATGTTTTTATGTTCATTTTGCAATGGAGGAGACAGAATCAGAGAAGTTAAGTGCTTCATCCAAGAACACACAGCCAGTAAATAAATAAAACCAGACTGTGAATCTTTGTATACTGACTCCAGAGTCTTTGCTCTCTTTTCTATAGCACACAGACTTTGTGTAGATGCTAACAAAATGCTGGATGATATAGATGACACACTCTATCTGATAAAAATCTACTGTATACATTATATACCCTCTTCTTGTTTCTCTCATTTCTTATCTAGTTAGTTTAACAAGTATATTCACTAGGTACAAAGTCATAATAATATGGTATAGGCACAAAATTCAACAGTAAGAGGGAGCCATGTTACCAAGAGAACCAGGAACATATGAGAGTACTCTATGGAGAGACTTATTATGTGTCAGATGGTATATTAAAAGAAACAAAATTTAAATGAAGAAGAAAAAAAATGATTGGCTTATTATTTCGGAAACAATAAAGTAAGCCTATAACTCATGCCTACCAAGGTGAAATCTAGATAAAAATTTTAAAAAGTAGTCATTTAAAAAAAACTTATGAGAAAGTGAATCTACCTCATCTTAGGGAGGACAAGAATTTTTAAGCTTGAACATAATGAAAGAAAGCATAGACCAAAGTCTATAGATTTGATTACATAAAAATTCATTTCTGAATATTCAAAACATAAAATAAAAATCAAATAAAGGAGAAATATTTGTCATCAGATTAAGAGGAGCTGTTATTTAAAAACACCTTACAATCAAAGAACAAAAGTCACTAAGACTTAAATAAAAAATGGACAATGAATATAACCAGACAATTCGGTGAAGAAGAAATACATGACTAATTACAGTTAAAAGATTTCAACCCATTTCTTGAGAAGACATTAACTGAAACAATATACCCTTATCTATCAAAATAGGATGAATGTTTTAAAATGTATTTTCAGTTTGATGATGGTCTGGTGAGATGGACACATACATATTAGTGCAGTTAATAAACTGGTACAGACTTTCTGGAGAGCACTTAAAATTTTTTTTCTGAGAACCTCAAAGAAGCTCATGCCATTGACCCCATAGTTTTCTTCCTAGGAATATATTCTGTGGTTTCAGTAAAAATTTCAAAGTTATACACACAAAAAGATTTTTATATAAATATTCTAGAATTTTTTTTTATTATGGAAAATTTTATACCAAAATAAAGATACAGAAAATATTACAAATCTCTATGTACCCATTATCCAGTTTCAACAGTTGGTGATATTTTCCTAGTCTTGTTTCATCTATTTCTGCTCTATTTCTGTCCCTGGTTTCCTCTCTTTTTTCTCCAGGAGTATTTTAAAGCAAATCCAAGAAATCTTATTTTCTTTGTAAATACCTGAATATGATAAAATCTATAAAAATTATTCAAAGGTTGTTATTAAGTCTAAGAGAATTGAACAGGTTTTATGCTAAAATTTCTTCATTGTCCCAAGAATGTTATTCTCCTGTTTTCTTCACATTAGAATTCAAAAGAGGTCTGCACAATGCATATGTTGACATTATGTCTCATAAGTTTCTTCTAATGTATAACAGTTGCCCCCTTCCTCTTTCCCCTTTATTTATTTGATAAATAAAATAGGTTATCTGTCCTGTAGAATGTCCCTCATTCTAGATTTAGCTGTTGTTTGCTTCATGGTTTCATTCATTTTTTTTCTAGCCCACTTATTTCCTGTAAAGTTGTACTTAGGGAGAGGCTGATAGAGAAAGGCTCATTTTTATTTTTATTTTTTGGCAAGAGTACTGTATGTGTGGTGTTTTGTACTTCCTGCTGTATCATGCATGCATAAAATTTCTGGTTGCCCCACTTTTACTGATGATTTGTAGGTTCTGGTGAGGACTCCCTTTATTTTTATCAGTTTCCGTATTGATTTTTTACATAGTTGCTAGTTATAACTTTCATTAATGATCATTGCCTACATTAATAATTTCATTAGATTTTTTTTATCAAAGTATAGTTTTTTTACAATATTAGTTTCACGTATGCAACATAGTGATTCAGTATTTTAAAGAATACACTCCATTAAAAGTTATTACAAAATAAAAAGGTTAAAAAGAGTTATTACAAGATAATGACTATAATTCCCTGTATACAGTATATCCTTGTTGTTTATCTATTTTATATATGGTAGTTTGTATCTTAATTCCATACCACTAATTTGCCTCTCCCCTTTGGTAACTATTTTGTTTTCTAAAGATATATGCACCCAAATGTTCTTTAGAATACAAAATGATATTTTTCTAATTCTGCCAATTCTTTTGCATTAATTAACTAGAAATTTTCTACAGAGATAAACCTCTCTTTTTCAACAATTTGGTTACCCTAAAGTAATTCATGCAGGACAGGTATGATACATGCTTGATTCTTTCTCTTATTTATCAATTTTCAGAGTAATGTGTTAATGCTCTTGCTACTTCCATTCCTTGGTTTATAATGGTGCGGTCTAGAAACAACATAAATGTCCAGCAGTAGAAGATAACCTGTGATATATTTGTGCTATAAAACTGCAATCTTTAAATGTAAAAGAATGTTTAATAATATAGAAAAATATTTCAGATGAAATATTAATTGTAAAAGGACATAGAAATATACATGTAGCATGATCCAAATATCTATAATACATACATTGCAAAGTCCTATTCAGTCTCAAATATTAGCATGATGACCATAGGATAGTGAGTTCTAGGGTCTTAAAATTTCTACATTTATTTTCCATAGAACTTCCTATGCAATACATTACTTTTGTCATGGTAGGGGAGTTTGAAGGAGAATGGATATATGTTTATGAATGGATACACATATATATATGTGTATATACATATATACATATATCAGTTCAGTTCAGTTCAGTCACTCAGTCATGTCCGACTCTTTGTGATCCCATGAATTACAGCATGCCACCCTCCCTGTCCATCACCAACTCCCGGAGTTTACTCAAACTCATGTCCAACGAGTCAGTGATGCTATCCAGCCATCTCATCCTCTGTCGTCCCCTTCTCCTCCTGCCCCCAATCCCTCCCAGCATCAGGGTCTTTTCCAGTGAGTCAACTCTTCGCATGAGGTAGCCAAAGTGTTGGAGTTTCAGCTTCAGCATCAGTCCTTCCAATGAACACCCAGGACTGATCTCCTTTAGGATGGACTGGTTGGATCTCCTTGCAGTCCAAGGGACTCTCAAGAGTCTTCTCCAACACCACAGTTCAAAAGCATCAATTTTTCGGCACTCAGCTTTCTTCACAGTCCAACTCTCACATCCATACATGACCACTGGAAACACCATAGCCTTGACTAGATGGACCTTTGTGGGCAAAGTAATGTCTCTGATTTTTAATATGCTATCTAGGTTGGACATAACTTTCCTTCCAAGGAGTAAGTGTCTTTTAATTTCATGGCTTCAATCACCATCTGCAATCACCATCTGTAGTGATTTTGGAGCCTAAAAGTCTGACACTGTTTCCACTGTCTCCCCATCTATTTCCCATGAAGTGATGAGACCAGATGCCATGATCTTAGTTTTCTGAATGTTGAGCTTTAAGCCAACTTTTTCACTCTCCTCTTTCACTTTCATCAAGAGGATTTTTAGTTCCTCTTCATTTTCTGCCATAAGGGTGGTGTCATCTGCATATCTGAGGTTATTGACATTCCTCCCGGCAATCTTGATTCCAGCTTGTGCTTCTTCCAGCCCAGCTTTTCTCATGATATACTCTGCATATAAGTTAAATAAGCAGGGTGACAATATATAGCCTTGACGTATTCCTTTCCCAATTTGGAACCAGTCTGTTGTTCCATGTCCAGTTCTAACTGTTGCTTCCTGACCTGCATACAGATTTCTCAGGAGGCAGGTCAGGTGGTCTGGTATTCCCATCTCTTTAAGAATTTTCCACAGTTTATTGTGATCCACACACTCAAAGGCTTTGGCATAGTCAATAAAGCAGAAGTAGATGTTTTTCTGGAACTCTTGCTTTTTTGATGATCCAATGAATGTTGGCAATTTGATCTCTGGTTCCTTTGCCTTTTCTAATTCCAGTTTGAACATCTGGAAGTTCACGGTTCACATACTGCTGAAGTCTGGCTTGGAGAATTTTGAGCATTACTTTGCTAGCGTGTGAGATGAGTGCAATTGTGTGGTAGTTTGAACATTCTTTGGCATTGCCTTTCTTTGGGATTGGAATGAAAATTGACCTTCTCTAGTCCTGTGGCCACTGCTGAGTTTTCCAAATTGTCTGGCCTATTGAGTACAGCACTTTCACAGCATCATCTTTCAGGATTTTAAATAGCTCAACTGGAATTTCATCACCTCCATTAGCTTTGTTCATAGTGATGCTTTCTAAGGCCCACTTGACTTCACATTCCAGGATGTCTGGCTCTAGGTGAGTGATCACACCATTGTGATTATCTGGGTCATGAAGATCTTTTTGTATAGTTCTTCTGTGTATTCTTGCCACCTCTTCTTAATATCTTCTGCTTCTGTTAGGTCCATACCATTTCTGTCCTTTATCAAGCCCGTCTTTGCATGAAATGTTCCCTTGGTTTCTCTCATTTTCGTGAAGAGATCTCTAGTCTTTCCCATTCTGTTGTTTTCCTCTATTTCTTTGCATTGATCGCTGAGGAAGGCTTTCTTATCTCTCCTGGCTATTCTTTGGAACTCTGCATTCAGATGGGTATATCTTTCATTTTCTCCTTTGCTTTTCACGTCTCTTCTTTTCACAGCTATTTGTAAGGCCTCCTCAGACAACCATTTTGCCTTTTTGCATTTCTTTTCCATGGGGATGGTCTTGATCACTGCCTCCTGTACAATGTCACGAACCTCTGTCCAAAGTTCATCAGGCACTCTATCATATCTAGTCCCTCAAACCTATTTCTCACTTCCACTGTATAATCATAAGGGATTTGATTTAGGTCATACCTGAATGGTCTAGTGGTTTTCTCTACTTTCTTCAGTTTAAGTCTGAATTTGGCAATAAGGAGTTCATGATGTGAGCCACAGTCAGCTCCTGGTCTTGTTTTTTGCTGACTGCGTAGAGCTTCTCCATCTTTGGCTGCAAAGAATATAATCAATCTGATTTCGGTGTTGGCCATCTGGTGATGTCCATGTGTAGAGTCTTCTCTTGTGTTGCTGGAAGAGGGTGTTTGCTATGACCAGTGCGTTCTCTTGGCAAGAGTCTATTAGCCTTTGCCCTGCTTCATTCCATACTCCAAGGCCAAATTTGCCTGTTACTCCAGGTGTTTCTTGACATCCTACTTTTGCATTCCAGTCCCCCATAATGAAAAGGACATCTTTTTTTGGGATTAGTTCTAAAAGGTCTTATAGATCTTCATAGAACCGTTCAACTTCAGCTTCTTCAGTGTTACTGGTTGGGGCATAGACTTGGATTACTGTGATATTGAATGGTTTGCCTTGGAAGCCAAGAGATCATTCTGTCATTTTTGAGATTGCATCCAAGTACTGCATTTCAGACTCTTTTGTTGACTATGATGGCTACTCCATTTCTTCTAAGGGATTCCTGCCCACAGTAGTAGATATACTGGTCATCTGAGTTAAATTCACCCATTCCAGTCCATTTTAGTTCGCTGATTCCTAGTATGTCAACGTTCACTCTTGCCATCTCCTGTTTGACCAATTCCAATTTGCCTTGATTCATGGACCTAACATTCCAGGTTCCTATGAAATATTACTCTTTACAGCATCGAACCTTGCTTTTATCACCAGTCACATCCACAACTGGGTAATGTTTTTGCTCTGGCTCCATACCTTCATTCTTTCTGGAGTTATTTCTCCACTGATCTCTAGTAGCATATTGGGCACCTACCAATCTGGGGAGCTGCTCTTTCAGTATCATATCATTTTGCCTTCTCATACTGTTCATGGGGTTCTCAAGGCAAGAATACTGAAGTGGTTTGCCATTCCCTTCTCCAGTGGACCACATTCTGTCAGACCTCTCCACCATGACCCGTCTTGGGTGGCCCCACATGGCAGGGCTTATTTTCATTGAGTTAGACACAGCTGTGGTCCTGTGATCAGATTGGCTAGTTTTCTGTGACTATGGTTTCAGTGTGCCTGCTCTCTGATGCCCTCTCGCAACACCTACCGTCTTACTTAGGTTTCTCTTACCTTGGACGTGGGGTATCTCCTCACGGCTGCCCCTCCTGACCTTGAACGTGGAGTAGCTCCTCTCGGCCCTCCGGCGCCCGCGCAGCCGCAGCTCCTTGGACGTGGGGTTGCTCCTCTCGGCTGCAGCCCCTGACCTATATATATATATATTGTGTGTGTGTATATATATAATCTGACTTAAAAAAAGAAAATGTGAATTTATTTAAAGGAAAGGTCTCTGGGAAAGTCATACTTGAAGAAAATTATGGCTGGTGATCTAAATTCTGGCTTTGACTTCTATTGTAACTTTGGATCTTCCTTCCTGCATCTAAATGAGTCTTTACGGAGCTAACCAAACAATTGTAGGGATTCTAAATGTGTTAAGTTCTGTAGACTACTTTTTCTGTTAAACATAACACTCTCTGTTGACTCACATAGTCAGTAGAAAGAGGTCTATTAAAGTTGAGTCATGCTCAACTTAATTTGATCAATTCAGAAGACGGCCAAACTGAATTTCCTGGTTTTGTTTCTTGCACATGGTGGTGGTGGTGGTGGTGGTGTGTGTGTGTGTGTGTGTGTGTGTGTGTGTGTGTGGTGTGTGTGGTGTGTGTGGTGTGTGTGTGTGTGGTGTGTATGCGTGTCTGTTTTATCAACTGGTCCAGTGGTTTGTATTAGATTAACAAATGGACCACAGTCTCAAGATTGCATTTCTCATTAAGGCCTATTTAACATAAAATTTGTTTGTTGCTTGGTTTCAAGATGAGTGAAAGGGAGCAGACACACTGTCTTTGATTTTGACAAGTTCTCAGTGATCCCCTAGAAAGTACTTGTTTCTACAGGGACCTCCCTGAGGCCTAGTTTCTACTTCTGTAAAATGGGGATTAGATGGTTTGACTCATAGGATTGTTTCCAGCACAATGTACGTAAAACTCTTGGCACAGTCCTCAGCAATAAGCAGGTGCTCAACAATGCTGGTTTACTCTTCTCAAAGAGAAAGTGAAGCAGTCTTTTCTCCTTTTAATATATTCTAATATTAGAGAGCAGATCCTGGGCTAGACTCAAGTCCATCTCCACTCTTGGCTTTGGGCAAGTGATATAAATGCAAGTTTTGTCCCTCAGTTTCCTTATATGAAAATATGGATAATAATACTTCCTATTTATAGCCTGCTATGCATATCAAATGAGTTAGTTAGAGTGCTTAGAATGTTTTCTGCCCCAGCTCAGGAACTATATGGTATAAATTTTTATCTTTATTTTCTGCCTAAAGGAATGAAATTTCCAAGTCCAAAGTTTAAGGCATTTCCCCTTTGGATGATGCGTGAGATACACTGACCACTTCTTACTTTTTACTTCTCTTTTACTAGGTCTTATATAGACCTTCTTTCTTCTGTTGATATATTTAATACAGTCACATAATCAGGTCAAAGTTTCATCCTGTGATTATAATTGATTAGAATTATGTGAGGTTTATCCCCCTTTTCTTGTTCCTTTTCCTCACTGCTGTTGCGGTGGTTTGGTGGTGGTGGGCAGCGTCATGTGACCCTGAAGTATAGTGTTATAAACACCCTGTTGGACTTTCATGCAGCCCAACTTTCTACACACTCATTTTATGACTAATCTTTTGTTGGAAAATTTCTACAGATTTCTGCTTCTGTTATGGGACATTTTATTACTGTCTCAAAAGGTAAACAGTGTACAATGCTTAGTGAGGGGTGTGAATGGAATATCCCAAGTTCTTTCCAACATGTTGACAACAGAGGATTACTAGGTTTAGGACTAGGATGCTGAATAACTCATACACAGGGACAAATCACATGGCCAGATTACTCAGGAATAGGACAGCTTAAATAGTGCATAGGAACCTCAGATACCAAAAGGGAACATTATTCTCAGATTGTAGGGACTGTGTCAGGAAACGTTTTCCACTCACACTGAAAAAAATAATAGAGCCAAAGTAGATATACCCTCTATGGCAGTAACCAAAGAGATATTTTTAAATGTGTTGCTAATGGGACCAAGGAGCATCCTGGGTGGCTCAGTGGTAAAGAATCTGCCTGTCAATATAGTAGTCGCAGGTTCAATCCCTGGGTTGGGAAGATCCCCTGGAGAAGGAAATGGTAATCCACTCCAGTATTCTTACCTGGGAAATCCCATGGACAGAGGAGTCTGGTGGGCTACAGTCCATGGGGCTGCAAAAGAATCAGACACCACTGAGCAACTAAACAACAACAACAAATGAGAGCAAGGCATCTTCTCTATTTATTTATAGGCACCAGAGTGTTTTTCAAATTGCATCAAAGTGACCAGGGTGTATACCCTAGAAAAACAGGACAGTAAGTATTGCATCACATCTAGGGAAACGTTGTACTGTGAAAACAGCTGGAGTTATAGAAAGTGAGTTTGAAGATATGAGCGCCAATGGTTAAAACCTTCTCACTAGGCAGCCAGCAGTCCTCAGAGTAGAAAGTAATCTGATATGGAGGGTAGACCCCAGTTGTCTGGGCAGAAATATCTAGTACGGGCTAGAACAATCTACTTAGACACTTTTCTGAAACTATTAAAAGCATCTATTCCCAGCTGTTTTAGTTCTGTGTTCACAAGGGCACAGACTAGGGCATTCTTTTTTCCATTGACTGTTCAAGCCCAAGAGAAGGAAGTGATTTGGTAAATGCTTGATGCTGGTTATCTTGTGAGATGAACCTTCTGTCTGGGGGCAGAAAACACAGGGCCTTGTGAGCCACGCTAAAGATGTTGGGGGCTGGAAAGC
Source organism: Cervus canadensis (assembly GCF_019320065.1). NCBI lineage: Eukaryota > Metazoa > Chordata > Mammalia > Artiodactyla > Cervidae > Cervus > Cervus canadensis. Next base: position 49,227,982 of record NC_057399.1, read on the forward strand.
CATTTGTGGGTTTTATAAATAAGGAAGTGAGAGAAAATGTGGTGCTATTTATAGATTTATAAAATATGAAATCAGAAAAAAATCATCTACTTTAGCTATTTAAATTTAAGAGTCACTTGACTTCCATTCATGAAAACTTTGGAAACACTCAAAGATAGTGTATTAGTCAGGGTTCTCCAGAGAAGCAGACCAATAGGATATATATATATATATATACACACATATATATATATATAATACATATTTCACATTAAGATTATATATGTCTAAAATTTATACATTCAATTATTTACATATATGTATTTACATATTTTTACAAATATTTACAATATTTACATTTATATATATATAACTGGATTGGCTCTTGTGATTGTGAGGAGCAAGCCAGCAGTCTGGAAATTGAGATAAGAGTTGATGTTATAACTTTGAGTCTGAATTTCACCAAGCAGCAGTATGGAGATTCAGGAGGGTTTCTATGTTGCTGTCTTGAAGAGAAGTCCTTCCGTTCAGTCCTTGCTCTTAAGGCTCTCAGCTGATTGGATAAAACTCACTCACATTAGGAGGGTAACTTGCTTTACTCAAGGCCTACTGATTATTTTAAGCTTCCCTCATAGCTCAGTTGGTAAAGAATCCGCCTGCAATGCAGGAGACCCCGGTTTGATTCCTGGCTTGGGAAGAGCTGCTGGAGAAGGGATAAGCTACCCACTTCAGTATTCTTGGGCTTACCTGGTGGCTCAGCTAGTAAAGAATTGGCCTGCTATGCAGGAGACCTGGGTTCAATCCCTGGGTTGGGAGAAGGAAAAGGTTACGCACTTCAGTATTCTGGCCTGGAGAATTCCATGGACTGTATAGTCCATGGGGTCACAAAGAGTTGGACATGACTGAGTGACTTTCACTTCACTTTGGCCAAAAAACTGGGCCAGGTTGACACATAAAATTAACCATTGCTGATAGTAAAGGTTTATGATGTTACGCTTTGCAAGTGATTTTATTAGCCCAGGTAAGTCAATTGACCATTTTGCTGCAGGCTTGCAATCAGTTAAGAGAGAGGACCACTCTTGTTATCGCTTCACACTTGGAAGGGGAGGCGTAAGGTAACAGGAGTATTTGATAGCCCTCTAGTATTTTACAGCCCCCTTAGAATCCAAGGTGATAATACCACTATTTGAACACTTCCCTTTTTGTCCTATATCACACAATCCTTTTATTGACAACTTTATGATAAGGGCTAATGACTTTTAGCTTCATCATGGACATTGTGGAAACCTACTAGTTGATGTTTTGTTAATCAATTGGATCGAATCCAGGTCTCCTGCATTGCAGACAGAAGCTTTACCGTCTGAGCCACCAGGGAAGCCTTAATTAATTGGAAATTTTCCATGTTAAAACGAATGTCTCTATTTCTAGTGAACAAATGTTTTCTTCTAAGGAGGAAATATTTACAAAATATCAATGATTGTGTTTTCAGAAGATGAAAAATGATACTTGGATGGGTTCTGGAAGATTGTTAACAATCCTGCTTGGTGACATAAAAGGGAGAGCTTTCTTCCTATTTTCTAGTTTTGAAAGTCTTGCCCTGTACATCTTGGAGTCATGGTGGAAATACACCAACAACAGAAAAGCAAAGATACAGTCCCAAGCTCATTACATATCATCTACAGTTGACCAAAAAATTCTAGTTTCTTAGAAAAATTGACTCATTACTTAGTTACATAAAATTTAAAGGTCACTTGCAATTAATTATTTGAAATAAAAATAGTCATAACAGTTCTAAGAATCTTCCATAACTTTTCTTTAAACTCTGACCCTAAAACTTAATTTATTTCAGATTTTATCAAAACAAACACCACCAAGGCTGTTATTAATTGCTAGTGTTCAATGCTAATAAACATGAGTTTGGGTTTTAAGGGCCATATTTTAGACTACATCTCAAGGTTTTAGACTATATCTCTAAGTCTTTGAAATATATCCTTACTCACTAAGGGAACCTGGTAAGAAGTTGGCTAAATCAATATACACACAAGCTCCTGTGAGAAAACCATTCAGAATTGTAGGTTGTTGGGGTGTGGTATCAGATAAATTACGTCATTGCCCAGTTAGGGATGGATGTGAAGGGCCAGAATCTTTATGTATCTTATTTAATTTTTAAATGATATTTTGAGTTTTTTAAAAACCAACTAGCCAGGAATAAATCTATTGCTGCACATGTCAAAGTACACAATAAAGTTTATCACTCTTGTTTGCTACATTACTCACAGATTCTAAAGACTGAAAACTGAACTTTTAACTAATTTGATGCATCATCTAATTCTGAATTTAATCATCTATATGCAGGATTCATACAAATTAGTATTCTTCCTTTGTTTATGGGACCTAACCCATAATGGTTCTACTGAAACTTTATTGCATGGTAAAATGGAAACCTTTTTGTGAGTCTAAGACTTGCAGGAGAACTCCCTATGTGACAAGTACTGAGGACAAATATTCAAAGCAGCCCCCTGCCTGCAAGGAGTTCATAATGTCATGGGGGTCAAAGATAAAGGAACACTTGTAAAGTATTCTGATCAATGGGATAAAAGAGATTTGCCCAGAATTGGGTATTCTCCTGTACCATTTCTCGCAACACCCACAAATACTGTGTCATGGACTCTGTGGTTTTTGCTTACTCAGACTTCCTTACTCCTTCTCTTACAGGACCCCCACTTTCCCTGGTAAACCCTGCCTCCCAATACAACCTATCATTTGAAACTATCATTCAAGGTGACTGGACTCTTTTAACCAAGGGGGCAAGTATGTGATACAAGGTAGGCTAACTCACACTCTCTCTTAGGACTTTGAATCTTCGAGAATGTCTTAAGGAAAGAAATAGTTGGAGGCTTCATTCCTATGGTCATGTCCTGAAGAGACTATCCAACCAGCCAAATGACGGGTCTTGCCTTCCCTACCTTCTCTGTCGTGCAAGAAGCTAGTTATTCAACTTTCCCTTGATTCTGTGAGCTATTTCATCCCATATCTTGCCAATAAACTCATTAAAAAATGTGGTTTATGCTGTTTAAAAACCAAAGAATTCCTGATTTGGTATCATTTAATATGAACAGTTCTTTCTGGCCCTCCTTAGTTTTCTCCTACCTTTATCCTCTCCTCACGTAAATTTTACTCTTTTTTGTCATTCTTTACATCTTTCTTTAGGGCATAGTGATTGCCATCTGAGGAAGATCCTGGGCTCAACTGAGGCAGGCCTGCATTTTCCCTAATTACAGTAATCACAATGGGTGGGCATTTGACGAGCTATCATTTATTGAGCATCTGTTGTTCAGTCGCGAAGTCGTGTCTGACTCTTTGCCACACCGTTGACTGCAACATATGTGACATCAGTTCATTATTACAGCAAGCCTATGTAATAGTATTATAGTTACTTAGAGAAGCAGAGTTCAAGCAAGTTAAGGAACTGGTCCAAGTTTACACAGCATAAATATATCAGAGCTCTGATTTGAACCCATATCTACCTGACTTCAAATCTCAGTATTTCATTGAGGCTTCTCTGCTACCCTCCTCCAAGTCATCACAAGTTTGATAACTTGCACATATTACTTTAACTTTGTGAACCTTGGTTTCTTTATCTACAAAATTGGTATATGAATACTATGTCATATAGTTGTAATTACTAAATGGGATAATGCACAGGAAGCCTTTAGCTTTTACAAGTGGTCAAAAAATGTGAGTGCTTTCTAGTTCAATTTCAAATTCAATATGTAAATCTGAATCTCAAGGACTACAGGAATTCAAAATCTTAGTTGAATCTGTCATTTCCAATTATCCCTAACAAACTTCTCACCAGAGTGTAGCTGTGGAAAAGTACTGAATTCTATTTTCTCCTTTTATTTTTTTCCCCTATCCTCACACCTTTCCAACTCCTGGAAGAAATGCTAACAAACAATGAAATGCCTATAGTAGGACATAAATGGCAGAGACTGTTTATGAATTCAAAGTCTAAGTAAATGGGCAGTAGTCTTCTGCACATTTGCCTCTAAGATTACATATTTGCCTATTTGTGTTTCACATGTCATTCATCAGTTTGATAAATATATTTTGACAATACTTTAGAATATGTCTAAATTTAATTGTCTAAGGTTTTATAATTTTATAGGTAATTTTTAGTTTGGCAGCTGAAAATAGCATCCCCTCTGTCTCATAGTGTTGTTATGAGAATTAAATAAAATAATATATGGCAATTGTTGTACCTTGAACAGAGTAAGCAGTCAAGAACTGTTAGCTATACTTACTATGACTCGTTTTGCATTTATAATATTTTGAAAATAATTGATGCCTACCAAATGTTTGCTGAGTTGAACAGAGTCATTAGGCGAATATGTTTCATGGAAAAGTGAATAGCTGAAAAGAAAGGATTTTAAGTTACACAATGTTTGAATGCAAACTGGGGGAAAAGAAGTAAAATTCTAATTAAACAAAAAAAAATCTGGTCAACTTTTTTAGTGTAGTATTTGGTTATGGCAATGTTAAAAACCATTGACTCAAATGAAACTTTTGTTTTTAGCTTCAGGTTTAAGTTTTACTCATTTTCCTGATTATCAGGAAGCAATATCTGAACTTAGTGGGTGAGACGGAAGTCATACCTTTGAAATGCACCAAATTCTAAAGGTGCTTCATTGTCCCCACAACTGTAAATGAAGCCCACATCCTTTCCTCCTGGCCAAGGTGATGGTAAAAACACCCTAGAAAATACATCTCATCAGAATTTATTTTATAAATTCTTGTCAAAGTGATATGGCTGTGAGAATCACTGGTTTAGAGCTGGTAGATGAGCCTTCGTAAGTCTGTAGCCTTGGGAGCACCAGATACCCATGTTCCTCTCTACTGGGTTGCAGTCAGAGTGGCTGGGAGAGTGGCCTGAAAGCAGAGAGGCTAGAAAAACTAGGAGTGGTGGTGTACAATTTATTAGAGCAAGGCAAAGGCCGAGGGGAATAACTGAAAGCATGATAAAACAAGGTGTGTTGAGAGAAGTCGAAGGAACAAACAGTAGGGAGGGAACTTACAAATGTCAAGACCTATGGAGGTACACGGAGATTCCCTGGTGGCTCAGAGGTTAAAGCGTCCGCCTGCGATGCGGGAGACCTGGGTTTGATCCCTGGGTTGGGAAGATCTGCTGGAGAAGGAAATGGCAACCCACTCCAGTATTCTTGCCTGGAGAATCCCATGGATGGAGAAGCCTGGTGGGCTACAGTCCATAGGGTCCCAAAGAGTTGGACACAACTGAGCGACTTCACTTTCACTTTATGCAGGTACAGGCAAGGCTGGGTCATAGAGTCAAGAGTTCGGAGCTGAGTAAGGATCATAAGGATGTGGAAGAATCAAGCAAGCTTGATGGTCTCAAATTCCATTGTACTTGCAGATCATGCATGGCAAATCTGCCACTAAAACAGACTAACTAGTTTAAGAGAGACTCCAGGACAGGGCTCTCTACTAACAAAGACAAGGCTTGCCATACATAAGCAGAAATCTCATACCACTTTGGAAGTGATGAGAGATTTTCTTGAGCAAGATTTTTCATCTTTTATAATGATATATTTCTATCTGCCTTATATCCCAAATCTATGGTAGAAGACCAAAATTGAAATAACACAGGAGAAATATCATTCCATCCTATCTTAATGGTCTCTCAAACTTTGTCCTCAGCTCTGGCAATGAGAAATGTTACAGGATATAGCATGGTAGGAGCAGGTTTTTGCATACTGACATTGACCACAGTTGTGTGAATGAATCTTTACTTCTATTTGTAACTGATGGGAATACTGACTTATTTAAAAACATATAGCTTTAAAAAATCTATAACAATTTAATAAATACACAATATACTTATATAAAATATACTTTTCATAAATGTTATATATTTAAAATATAAGATATGTACATACATTTATATTTGTTGTTCAGTTGCTAAGTTGTGTCTGACTCTTTGTGACCCCATGGTCACAGCAGCACGCCAGGACTGCAGCATGCCAGCCTTCCCTGTCCTTCACTATCTCCCAGAGTTTGCTCAGATTCATGTTTATCGAGTTGGTGATGCTATCTAACCATCTCATCCTCTGCCATCCCCTTCTCCTTTTACCTTCAACCTTCCCCAGCATCAGGGTCTTTTCCAGTGAGTCACTCTTCACATCAGGTGGCCCAAGTATTAGAGTGTTAGCTTCATCATCAGTCCTTCCAATGAATATTTAGATTTGATTTCCTTTAGGATTGACTGGTTGAGTCTCTTTGCAGTTCAAGGAACTCTCAAGAGTCTTCTCTAGCACCACAATTTTGGAACTCAGCCTTCTTTATGGTCCAGCTCTCACATCTGCACATGACTACTGGAAAAACCATAGCTTTGACTTTGTCAGCAAAGTGATGTCTCTGCTTTTTTTTTTTAATTTTTTATTTTTTATTAGTTGGAGGCTAATTACTTCACAACATTTCAGTGGGTTTTGTCATACATTGATATGAATCAGCCATAGAGTTATACGTATTCCCCATCCCGATCTCCCCTCCCACCTCCCTCTCCACCCAATTCCTCTGGGTCTTCCCAGTGCACCAGGCCCGAGCACTTGTCTCATGCATCCCACCTGGGCTGGTGATCTGTTTCACCATAGATAATATACATGATGTTTTTGAAACATCCCACCCTCACCTTCTCCCACAGAGTTCAAAAGTCTGTTCTATACATCTGTGTCTCTTTTTCTGTTTTGCATATAGGGTTATCATTACCATCTTTTAAAATTCCATATATATGTGTTAGTATGCTGTAATGTTCTTTATCTTTCTGGCTTACTTCACTCTGTATATGGGCTCCAGTTTCATCTATCTCATTAGAACTGATTCAAATGAATTCTTTTTAATGGCTGAGTAATATTCCATTGTGTATATGTACCACAGCTTCCTTATCCATTCATCTGCTGATGGGCATCTAGGTTGCTTCCATGTCCTGGCTATTATAAACAGTGCTGCGATGAACATTGGGGTGCACGTGTTGTCTCTGCTTTTGAATACACTGTCTAGCTTTGTCATAGCTTTTTTTCCAAGGAGTAAGTGTCTTTTAAATTCATAGCTGTCATTACCCTCTGCAGTGATGTTGGAGCCCAAGAAAATAAAAGCTGTCACTGCTTCCACTTTCCCCTTCTATTCCAGATGCCATGATCTTCATTTTCTGAATGTTGAGTTTTAAACTAGGTTTTTCCCTCTCCTCTTTCACCCTCATAAAGAGGCTCTTTAGCTCCTTTTTACTTTCTGCCATTAGAGTGGTATCATCTGCATATCTGAGGTTGTTGATATTTCTCTTGGAAATCTTAATTTCAGTTTGTGATTCATCCAGCCTGGCATTTCACATGATGTACTTTGCGTAGGTGCTAAATAAAATGATAATATACAGCCTTGAAGTACTCCTTTCTCAATTTTGAACCAGTCAGTTGTTCCACGTCTAATTCTAACTGTTGCTTCTTTACCTGCATACAGGTTTCTCAGGAAGCAGGTAAGGTGGTCTGGTATTCCTATCTGTTTAAGAATTTTTCATAGCTTGTTGTGATCCACACAGTCAGAGGCTTTAGCGTAGTCAATGAAGCAGAAGTAGATTGTTTTCTGAAATTCCCTTGCTATCTCTATGCTGCTGCTGCTGCTAAGTGGCTTCAGTCGTGTCTGACTCTATGTGACCCCACAGACGGCAGCCCACCAGGCTCCCCCGTCCCTGGGATTCTCCAGGCAAGAACACTGGAGTGGGTTGCCATTTCCTTCTCCAATGCATGAAAAGTGAAAAGTGAAAGTGAAGTTGCTCAGTCGTGTCCAACTCTTAGCGATCCCATGGACTGCAGCCTACCAGGCTCCTCCGTCCATGGGATTTTCCAGGCAAGAGTACTGGAGTGGGGTGCCATTGCCTTCTCCGCAATCTCTATGAGCCAACACTATAAACAAAAATATAAAAATATGATAAGCAGCATTAAGATATACTGAGATTTAAAAAATGATTTCCACTGTGGTTCTTGACCCACTTCTAGCACTCATGCAGTGACATGAACTGTTATTAAAAAGGAAAATAATGTGTGAGAGGTCCAAATGAAGGGAGATAACTCAAAAGCTGGAGATGTTTTACATTTTAACAAGATGTACTTGTTAAAATAGAGTACTGAGAAAAAAATTCTACTGCTTAGAAGGTGTCATTCTGTATGATTTCTCTAGGACAGTGTTTTTGTCTCTGTAATATATCTTTATTGGTAGCTGATAAAACTATTCCACTGACATTTAAAAAAACTTTTTATTGTGAAAAATCTAAGGCATACAGAAAAGAAGAGAATAAGTATAATAAATTCTCATGAACCTATTATCCAGCTTCAAGAATAATTAATATTTTTCTCATCTTGTTTCATTTAAACCCTTACTTTTTTTGAGGGAGGGGCTAGTATTTAAGCAAATTTCAGACATTGTTTCATTTCACTCATACACACTTCATTATGCATTGCTAGCTGAAAGAGTATGTCATTATCCCAATTTACAAAATTAACAATTTTAACTTTCAACCCATATTCAGATTTGCTTATTTCACATATTTTTAAACAACATATTTCACTTATTATAATTAGGCAAAAATGTGAGAAGTTTTCAGAAATTATAATAGACTTATTTGAAGAAACATGTCTAGTAATAATATTTTGATAATAATGATGGTGGTGATAATGAGAGATGTGATCTACTACAGGAAAAATAAATATTATCTTTGAGATTAAGTTGCAAAATGTTTACTTTTAATTGCATATTATTTTATAAAGTCAATTTATAGGTTTTGCTTTTTAATTTGTGTAAAATTTATTTAATTCGATTTCCTATAATAGAATTATGGTGTTCAAGAGTGTGAATGCTTGTAAGATTTTTTAAATCTATTCCCCAATTATCCCCCAGAAATTGTTTTCCAATTTAATTTCTAGAAACTGAGTACTTATTTTAATTCAACTTCATTAGTATAAAAAATAACATGTAACTTTTAATAAAATGGTATATGAAATATTGCATCTTTCCTTTAGCTTTTTGTGAGAATGAATTATCTTTCAATTTGTTTTTTTTTTAAATTATTTTTCAAATGTTTCTATCTATAATTTTAATTCTTTGCCTGGCATGATTCTGAACCAACTTTCTATTTCAGGGCTCATCTTACTGATTTGTAAAAACTTTGTCTATAGTAAAGACATAAACTTCTTGTGTACCTTATGTTGTTAAGTATTTTCTTCTAATTTCATTTGTTTTTTCCAATGAAGTTTTACATTTTTACAGTAAAACCTATCAGTATTTTTTATTGTTATTTCTTTAGAAGTTTTACTCAGAAAGTCCTCCCCATCCTAAGGTAATATATATTTAAATTTGCTTCATGTTGAAATAATGATTTTTTAAAAACGCTTAATTTGTTATTTCTTCTGAATTAATTTTAGGAGTATGGTGTAATGGAAGACGCTGACAGGACTTCTTCCAATCATTTCATCTCCATATCATATAAAAAGTAACTTTTCCTTTCCTTACTGATTTTTTTTAACTAAGCTTTTATGTCCACTGTGGCTCATAATGGTGTATTGATTTACAAGTGAATGGGTTGTCTACATATTTTTTCCCTAGCAGACTGTTAAAGGACCCTTTTGTAGTATTCCTTTGTATCTTTTACACTGCTTTGAGCGTGGTAGTCAATAAAATTTGTTGTATGAAATAAACAATTAATGAGTCATTAATATATCTGGGAAAGTATTAACTGTAAGATAAATGAATGTCTGTTTTGACTGGTTTAAATATTTAACTTTTGGAAAAAAGAGCATTGGACCTGAAGGGTTCTTTAACAAATCCCCCAGTTGATGATTCTTTCCTATAACTTAAGTAATGCAGTCACCTTCCTAGTCAGAACATCAGTTTCTCATGGTCCCTAGGATCAGGATTAATATGTGGGTTCAAGGCATTTGAATTCATCATTCTTCTGAAACAACTGTGATGCAGCTGAGTTGTTATCTCTCAAACCCCTAGTAACCTACAGACATTTTTTTACTAAACACCTTTGAAGATTGCATTATACCTTGACAATCCAGCAGGATTTCCATATATGCCAGCCAGTTCTGGGACATCTCAACAACATTCTCCTAAGAATTTGCTTCCGGGGACACACACATCTTTAACTCCACTATAAACTCCATCCTCATAGGGACTAGAGCTTCCATTTTTGCAACCTCCTGCGGTATTGCCTTGAGTGACGGATACTGCCGCTTGCTCCATGCATGAACCCGCACCTTGCTGCGCTCCCTGGCTCCGGGCCGCTGGGCGGATCGGGCCTTGCGGGCACCTCCCAGGCTCCTGGAGGCCGCGGAGTCGCGCAGCGTCGCTCTGACGCTCGGTGGCTGCCTGACTTCGCTAAGCTCTGCAGGCTCGCCGGCCTTGGTCCGGGGCTGAACGCCCCGCGGAGGGCTGGGCACAGCTCGCAAGGCTCGGAGATAGACCCTTTCCCCGACTTCTTCCCCATTCTCGCCCCTCCCCTGCTGCCCTCTGCAAAGTCGTAAGAATGGATTGACAGAGTCTTTTTGTTTCGTTACTTCATTAAGAAAGCGTCTTTGCTTCTTACCGAGCAGCCCTGGTGTCTGGTCTTCAGTTTCCTTTTAGTAAAACAAGGAGACTGAAATAAATGGGCGTTTTCAAAATGCGGTTGAGTTCCTAGGAACGAAAAGGTGCTTCTGGGGCCGCTGTTTGAAAACAATCTAAACCAAAATATAACAATAGAACACTTCTCCCCTTCCCCCGAAAACTAGCCTCAAAAAACCCAACAGCAAAAAACCCCTTGTAAAATCTTTGAGGCAGATAACCGTCCACTGTTTTTTCACAGCTAACATGCTATACTTTAAATTTTCTTCATTTTCTTTACAACACATTGGTTTTTCGTCTGTAATGATTTTCATAAGTTGAGAATTTTACTTCAATAATTTCTTCATATAAATTTAATAACTTGTGTGCCTTATATCCACTAGCTGTTTAAAGCAGCTTATGTCAAAATCATCACCACACAACTTCTGCTTCAGAGAAAATTTTAGAATCTAAACCAAAGGGTTTTAGATCTAGGTGTGCCACTGTTTTGTCTTGAGCAATTCATTTGAGCAACCTTACTTTTGATCTCTGAAGAATGAGCTAGGACCTGAATGACATCCAAGTCTCTTTCCTGTTTTGAATTCTCAGGACATCCATGCTTGCTGAACTGTTGGCAAGCTGATTATAGTCAACTTGATTATAGTCAGATCCTCAAATGAATATAGGTTTAACAGCCTAGGATGGTGCCTTGGCTGCCACTTTCAGATTTTTTTCCCCCTGTTGGGGCTTTGGCCACTCCATTCTTCATTGACCTTACCAGTAGGAAGCAGGATGAGTCATTTGTTGATGGGTTAGGGGTGGGGGTGGGGTGGGGGTTGGGGGATGGGTGTGTGTGTGTTTCACAAGGCTGGCTGCTGATAGCATCTGAACCTAGGTCCCAGGAAGGAACCCGTGGCCATACCTCATTACAAGGATTTCATTACAAGAAAATCAGGCTAAGATCTTATACTTATTTATAAGAAGCCACTCTTCAAAATGTACTGGTCTACTAAAGCCGCTAACTATTTTTGACACAGAAAACTTTGAGAAAGAAAAAGTTTGGTGCCAAAAAGTTAAGTCAAGTGAGGTAGGATGCAAAATAGGAGGTTGCCTGGGGTGAACAAAAGGTGTACAACTGGAATCTTCTTATAGGGTCAACTTTCTTGGACTAAAAGAAATGTTCACTTAGTATTGTCAAGGAGGTCAGGAAAAGCATTAGTGACAAACTTTTGATTTAACCCACAAATCTGAGACCTTCTTGAATAACTTCTACTTAACCAGCAAATTTGGAAAACTCAGCAGTGGCCACAGGACTGGAAAAGGTCAGTTTTCATTCCAATCCCAAAGAAAGGCAATGCCAAAGAATGCTCAAGCTACCGCAACAATTACACTCATCTCACATGCTAGTAAAGTAATGCTCAAAATTCTCCAAGCCAGGCTTCAGCAATATGTGAACCGTGAACTTCCAGATGTTCAAGCTGGTTTTAGAAAAGGCAGAGGAACCAGAGATCAAATTGCCAACATTCGCTGGAACATCGAAAAAGCAAGAGAGTTCCAGAAAAACATCTATTTCTGCTTTATTGACTATGCCAAAGCCTTTGACTGTGTGGATCACAATAAACTGTGGAAAATTCTGAAAGAGATGGGAATACCAGACTTCCTGACCTGCCTCTTGAAAAACCTATACGCATGTCAGGAAGCAACAGTCAGAACTGGACATGGACCAACAGACTGATTCCAAATAGGAAAAGGAGTACATCAAGGCTGTATATTGTCACTCTGCTTATTTAACTTACATGCAGAGTACATCATGAGAAATGCTGGGCTGGAAGAAGCACAAGCTGGAATCAAGATTGCCGGGAGAAATGTCAATAACCTCAGATATGCAGATGACACCACCCTTATGGCAGAAAATAAAGAGGAACTAAAAAGCCTCTTGATGAAAGTGAAAAAGGAGAGTGAAAAACTTGGCTTAAAGCTCAGCATTCAGAAAACTAAGATCATGGCGTCTTGTTCCATCACTTCATGGCAAATAGATGGGGAAACAGTGGAAACAGTGGCAGACTTTATTTTTGGGGGCTCCAAAATCACTGCAGATGGTGATTGCACCCATGAAATTAAAAGACGCTTACTCCTTGGGAGGAAAGTTATGACCAACCTAGATAGCATATTAAAAAGCAGAGACATTACTTTGCCCACAAAGGTCCGTCTAGTCAAGGTTATGGTGTTTCCAGTGGTCATGTATGGATGTGAGAGTTGGACTGTGAAGAAAGCTGAGCGCCAAAGAATTGATATTTTTGAACTGTGGTATTGGAGAAGACTCTTGAGAGTCCCTTGGACTGCAAGGAGATCCAGCCAGTCCATCCTAAAGGAGATCAGTCCTGGGTATTCATTGGAAGGACTGATGCTGAAGCTGAAACTCCAATACTTTGGCCACCTCATGGGAAGAGTTGACTCATTGGAAAAGACCCTGATGCTGGGAGGGATTGGGGGCAGGAGGAGAAGAGGACAACAGAGGATGAGATGGCTGGATGGCATCACTGACTCGATGGGCATGAGTTTGAGTACACTCTGGGAACTGGTGATGGACAGGGAGACCTGGCGTGCTGCGATTCATGGGGTTGCAAAGAGTCAAACATGACTGAGCAACTGAACTGAACTGAATCTAGGAAAAGTCTCTCAAAAAAAAAGATAGATATGTCTTTCACATTAAGATTACTCAATTTACAAGTTAATTTCCTAAATAGTTTCTTGGTGACAAAGGTGTAGACAGTATACTGTGTCTGTAAGCATACTGACATTTCTGTTATTCCGAAACCCAGGAACCATACTCCAATAATTTTTTTTTAAAAAGAGTTCAAAATGTGTCTACTGTCTTCTACCCTTTGCTTTATAGTTTGCCCAAGACTGTGATCATGTCAAGTGTCAAATACTAATATGCCAAATACTGTGATCATAACTAAAAGTTCTTTCCTTGCCATCTCATCCTTACAATGTTATGTTTTTCTTTTGAAATAATATTGAGTTCACTTGTTTTGGTTTTTTTCTCCTTATCCTTTTAAAAATATATATGTTCATTCTTTGAGTATGTAGAATATTAATGTAATTTCAAGTCAAAACTAAGAAAAACAGAAATTCACTGGGAAATGTCACTGCTTTGCATATCCCTTCTACTCTGTTTCCCTCACCCCTTGTAGGTAACCTACTTCATTATTTTTAGGTTTCTCCTTTCTATTTCTTTTTGTGAAGTATGCAGGCATGTGTACCATTTCTTACATCCTTGTCTTTTGTTACACAAAAGTAGCATACTATATATTCTTTTATGCTTTATATCATCAGTCACTTTACAATGTCTTTGGGATATTACTTCACGTGAATTCACAGATATCTTTCTTATGGCTTCATGGACTTTAGAGAGTAGCAATGAGCCAGAGATTTAGAGAGAACTAGAGAGGGAGAGAGAGAGAAAAGGAGAGAGACAGGGCTACTGCTGTATGGTGTACAGACATGGGAGACAGAGATGTATTGAAAACATTTTTTGGAAGTTTTTCTCTGGGTTGTGAGGTGTGGTGGTGGTGGTGGGGGTTTAGTCACTAGGTCATGCCTGACTCTTTGCGACCCCATGGACTATAGCCTGCCAGGCTCCTCTGTTCATGGGATTCTCCAGGCAAGAATACTCGAGTGGGTTGCCATTTCCTTCTCCAGGTGATCTGCCCAACCCAGGAATCGAACCTGGATCTCCTGCATTGCAGGAGGATTCTTTGCCAACTGAGCTATGAGGAAGCTGGAGCTGTGAGGTGTAATTCACTTTATTTCTCTATCCTCCAAGAAAATTTTCAGAAAAGGTCACTTTCCTGTTTTACTGGATATGTCATTTTGCTAAAATACCTTTGAAAGTGTAACAAGAGGTTAATTTTATTTGAGTTTCAGGAGAGGATCAATGCTATTATACAGGGGGTCATTTAACAGCCCTGTTTCAACTGTGGCTAATGGCATAGATCCTTCAAGATCTGGTTGGATTATAGGAAAAGAGGCAGAGAAGCCCAAAGCCCTGTGCTCTGGGAATTTGAAGGCTCATCCCAGACAGGATTAGCTAAGTGAGCAGAGCTGCAGAGTCAGAACGGCAAAGCATAAGTATTTTGGTAATGGCCTGGGATCCAGAGGGTTAGATGCTGACGTCAGGGCTGGGTTATTATGCCAGAACCTGAGAACTGGAGAGGAAAGGAGGCCCAAACCTTTCAAGAGTAAACAGTGGGGGTGAGGGGACAACTCGGGATGATCTTCCAGTTAGAACAAGTGCTGCTGTTCATAGCTTCTTTTGATGTTCTGGTTGGGGTGTTTAATGAACCTGAGACACAAACATGAAGAACTCCAATGACTACGATAGAATGCCATAGAAAAGGTCCAGAGAGGGAGCTGAGGTGGGTAAAATATCAGAGTGAAGAGAAAGTATTTGAACTTTATATTTTATGAAGAACCTAAGATGGAATGAGATAAAGCAACCTTGTCAAATTATAAGATACCCAAACTCAGACTCTTATGTTGAAACCTCTGAAAACTAATATTTTAAATGTCAGATAGTATATGCTAATGATTTACTTCCTCAAGAGGTTGAAAATTTGCTTTATTTCTGGTATAAATTCTTAGATGAGTGACTTGAAAACAACTAAAAGAAAGTAGAGATATTCAAATATTCTTTTTTCTTTTTTAGTAAGATAGGAGGTAAGTGCAAATAGCTTGATAAATTGCAAAACAAATCTTTCACTTCTTCTTTCTTCACTCCTTTCCTCTTTCACTATTAAAACTGTGACAAACATTTATATTAAAACTTGAAAGCCCCCCAAAAAATATACTTAGTAAAATTTGTCCAAGGACTATATTTAAGGCGCAATTTTAGAGTTAAAAAATACAAAGGGAATTCACTTTAATTTAAATTTGCAGATTGTCATAAAATTTTTTTCCTGAGTTTGTTTATGTGGTATTATTCTAACCTTGCTTATGCCACTGACACCTTTGTCTGTCCCATGCAGCCTAGGGACTTCTCTAAATAGTGATTTTTAAAAACAGGTAGGATAATATACAATAGACTATAAAAGAATTCAATTATATTAAAATATAATTATCAAAAATATAAAAATTATGACATAGTAATATACTCCTTGGAAGGAAAGTTATGATCAACCTAGATAGCATATTAAAAAGCAGTGACATTACTTCACCAACAAAGGTCCGTGTAGTCAAGGCTATGGTTTTTCCAGTGGTCATGTACGGATATGAGAGTTGGACTGTGAAGAAAGCTGAGCGCCAAAGAATTGATGCTTTTGAACTATGGTGTTGGAGAAGACTCTTGAGAGTCCCTTGGACTGCAAGGAGATCCAGCCAGTCCATCCTAAAGGAGATCAGTCCTGGGTGTTCATTGGAAGGACTGATGCTGAAGCTGAAACTCCAATACTTTGGCCACCTCATGCGAAGAGTTGACTCATTGGAAAAGACCCTGATGCTGGGAGGGATTGGGGGCAGGAGGAGAAGAGGACTACAGAGGATGAGATGGCTGGATGGCATCACCAACTCGATGGGCATGAGTTTGAGTAAACTCTGGGAGTGGGTAATGGACAGGGAGGCCTGGTGTGCTGTGATTCATGGGGTTGCAAAGAGTCGGACACGACTGAGCGACTGAGCTGAACTGAACTGAAGATACATATTTTCAAATTAATACATTAAGAAACAGGGAAATATATAGGACTATCACAATGAGTAATGTGATTCTGTGAGATGAAAATAGATAACATTTTGTGACATATGAAGTAGTGATTGTGTGATATAAGAGTATCTGAGATTTATATTGATAAAAAGTCTAAGTTATTACTATCGATACTATGGTTTGTTGTTTACACTCTGAAAGCCATGCTTAATCATAGTTAATGAAAATAAATATGTAAATTCTTTCTAATTCAAGTTTGCAGACTCCCTGAATTCTTTGAGTTATGACCCCCGTTAAGAACCCTTGCTCTAAGTCCATTAAACAGAGTGAAGCAAGTCAGAAAGAGAAAAACAAATATTGTATATTAATGCATATAATGGAATCTAGAAAGATGGTACTGATGAGCATTTTGCAGGGCAGCAATGGAGACGCAGACATAGAGAACAGACTTGTGGACACAATAGGGGAAGGAGGGGGTGGGATGAATTGAGAGAATAGCACTGAAACATATATGTTACCATATGTAAAACAGATAGCCAGTGGGAATCTTCCGTATGACACAGGGAGCTCAAACTTGGTGCTCTGTGACAACCTCAGTTCAGTTCAGTTCAGTTCAGTCGCTCAGTCGTGTCCGACTCTTTGAGACCCCATGAATCGCAGCATGCCAGGCCTCCCTGTCCATCACCAGCTCCTGGAGTTTACTCAAACTTATGCCCATCGAGTCGGTGATGCCATCCAGCCAACCTAGAGGGGTGGTGTTGGGTGGGAGGTGAGAGAGAGGCTCAAGACGGAGGGAACATATGTATTAAAATACCTGTGGCTGATTCATGTTGATGTATGGCAGAAACCAACACAATATTATAAAGCAGTTATCCTCCAATTAAAAATAAATAAGTTGAAAAAGAACCCTTGCTCTAAAAAATCATTATATTTCATTTCTCAATGAAAAAAGTGTGGATCACACTTTCACATTCACTACAGTATTATTTAAAATAGTCAATATATAGAAATAAACAATATGTCTATCAACATATGTATTAAAATACCTGTGGCTGATTCATGTTGATGTATGGCAGAAACCAACACAATATTATAAAGCAGTTATCCTCCAATTAAAAATAAATAAGTTGAAAAAGAACCCTTGCTCTAAAAAATCATTATATTTCATTTCTCAATGAAAAAAGTGTGGATCACACTTCCACATTCACTGCAGTATTATTTAAAATAGTCAATATATAGAAATAAACAATATGTCTATCAACAGATGAATGGATATACATACATAAATATATATTTTATATACATAAATATACATATTTTATATACCTAAAATATTACTCAGTCATAAAAAAGAGGGAGAAATCCTGCCGTCTATGATAACATGGATAAATCTGGAGGAATTATGCTGACTGAAATTAGCTAGTCACAGAAAGACAAATACTATAGGATTCCACTTACATGAGGAATCTAAAAGTCAAATGCATAGAAACAGAAAATATAATAGTGGTTTCCAGGGGCAGGGGCTGGGATGGGGAAAATGGGCAGTTACTGTTCAATGTGCAGCAAGTTTCAGTTAAGAAAGATATGTAAGTTCTAAAACTCTTCTGCACAACATAGAGTGTGTGCGCTCAGTCATGTCCGACTCTTTACGGCTCCTTGGACTGCAGCCCATCAGGTTCCTCTGTCCATGGGATTTTCCAGGCAAGAATATGGGAATGGGTTTCCACTCCCTTCTCCAGGGGATCTTCCTGACCCAGGGATGGAACCAGTTTTCTCTTGTGTCTCCTGCAATGGCAGCTGGATTCTTTACCACAGCCCTACCTGGGAAGCCCCGTAACATAGTCACTGTAGTTAACAATACAGTATCCTGCCCTTCAAAATTAGTTAAGAGGGTAGAGCTCATGTTAAGAGTTCCTACCACAAAAAAAGGAAAAAGAAGAGTGAAAAAGCACACGAGAAAATTTTAGGAGATGTTGGATGTATCTAGTCCCTTGATTGTGGTGATGATGTCATGGGTGTCGCCCATCTCCAAACTCCTCAAACTGAACAACATTAAACATGTGCAGTTTTTTGTATATTGTTTATATCTTAATAAAGCTGTTGAAAAGAATAATTCTAAAAAAATATGGATCAATGATACAAGCTTAAAGCTAAACATGTCCCCATGTATTGCCTGTTCATGTCCCCCAGTGCATTTCTAATTTTTAAATGATTATATTTTTCATTTCTAGGAATTTTATTTTTCAAAAATCTGCCTGGTAATTACAGTCTCATTTCCTTTTGAATATTTTTGTACTTATTTATTTCTTTAAAGTGTTTATCACACATTCATATTTTGACTACTTGTTAAATTAAAATTTAATATTTCTACTGACTTTTATTTGTAATGCCTGATTTTACTGTGTGCAAACACCATATGCCTTGCTATCTTATTTGTGGGAATGTTTTGAGGCCTGACTTTAAAGTACTTTCCTCTAGAAAGAATTTATCTTTACTTCTGTCAGGTGTGAGTGGATGGGGAGGATCAAGGAGAGGTATCACCAATCCAGAAATCTCATAAATTAAATATTCAGTTTTATTTTTATTTTTAAGCTTCAAACAAATGTGAACCTTTGTGAGTGCAGGATTATGGCTAGTAACCTTCTGGGTAGATACATATTTTATCACTCAGATTTAAAGGTGATAGGAACTATCTTAATACCCCTCTGAAGGTGATTTTGAGAATCCTGGATTTAGGTTTTTGCCCCACCTTGCTGGTTCTCTGATCGTGGATCAGAGAAGAAGATGCCCACAAACAAATGCTGTCTCAAGCACCTGCATCCCTCTTTGCATACGTGTTTTCTCATTTTTTCTGGCCTCTGAGGATTTCCCTGGCTTTTTTGCATACTCAGAGATGCATTGTGTGTGTGAGCTCAGTCGTGTCCCACTCTTTGCAACCCCAAGGACTGTAGCTGCCAGGCTCCTCTGTTTGTGGGATTTCCCAGGCAAGAATACTGGAGTGGGTTGCCATTTCCTTCTCCAGGGGATCTTCCTGACCCAGGGATTGAACCCACGTCTCTTGAGCCTGCTGCATTGGCAGTCAGGTTCTTTACCACTAGCACCACCTAATGCAGAAATGCATTAGTTAAAAAAAAATTATAAGCCTATGTGCAGGTGCACATGTGTGACTGTGTCTGTGTGTGTGACATATTCTACACAGAGAGGATTTCTTTGGACACTGACACCTAGAACACTGTATCGTCAGGTCTAGTACTGCCAAAAATCCAGGCTTTAATCTTCTTTAATCTTCACGATAATACAATGAGATAACTCTTATGTCCTCCTTTGTTATAAATGTAGAAAAGAGAAGCAGCATGAGCAGGCTAACTTTCTACATTAATTCAGCAAGTCAGTGGCAGAACTGAGATTAAAAACTGTATCTGCCAGGCTACCAAAATTCATGTTCTTTCCTTTTTGCTGCCCTGGATTTTATCCTGTGCCTTGACATAGCATTATATTAGAATGTTAGGTCCATTATGGAAGGAGCTATAGGTTCAATCCCTGGGTCAGGAAGATCCCCTGGAGAAGGGCTAAAGTCCAAAGGGTCTCAAAGAATCAGACGTAATTGAGTGACTAAGCATATAAAATTCATAATGATGATTTTTGAGGCTATGTAACTTTCTAATGAGGGGATTGATTTGGGACAGTGCATTTTAAACCTTATACTAAGATATTGTACTATCTGTCTTCAGATAGGCTGTTGGGCTCTCTGCTCCTGGTTTTGAGGGCTCTGGAGGTGGTTTCCCTTTCATCTCCTGCACTATTCTTTGTAGAGATTAGTCACAACAGCAACGTGATCCCAGGCATTTCTTCTGCTGCTTAGCTGACCCTGAAGCAAAGTAAAAGGGCAAACTATGTATAAGTCAAAACGGTTACAGGTGCAGAGGACAGATAAGAGTTTATCTTTGTCCAGGCTGGACACAGAATTGAGCTTCATAGGCTTGTTTTAGATTTAAGATGTTAATACACAAAAAAACGATACCGAAGTGTTTATATTCATGGAACAGATTGCTGATTAGTCACAGGTTTGGGTTTTTTTTTTTTTTTTTTTTGCTTCCGTTTTCACTTCCTTTCTTGCTTCTCTTGCAAGCCCATATTAATTCTTTTTTATTTCTGTAACAAAAGCCCCCAGATATGTATCTATGCTCCCAGCACTTTGCAAGCACAGAGTGTGTACAAAGTAATGACAGGGAATCCACGATGGAAAATGGGAGGACATACTGTTTGAAATATCCAGAAACAAGAGCTGGTTCTATGCTGTTTTTGTCCAATACATATTTCATGACAGGTTTGACTCTTTATTTGATATTTAAGAACCATGTA
The DNA here is from genome assembly GCF_019320065.1 of Cervus canadensis. Lineage (NCBI taxonomy): Eukaryota > Metazoa > Chordata > Mammalia > Artiodactyla > Cervidae > Cervus > Cervus canadensis. The sequence continues at coordinate 49,248,671 of NC_057399.1, forward strand.
TTACTTGGGGAGAATTTTGTTACTGATTCAGATTTTCTGCCTTGGAACCTTAAGCTGTTATAGCAGATGTTGAATTTTTTTTATAAACCTTGAATAATATACAGTATCTGCATTGAGGCTGATGAAGGCAGTGCATTTGAGAAAATTGGTTTTTCTGTAAGGAAACAACCCGCTATCATCCTGACCCTAGGCAATGAGTTTTAAGATGCATTTAGGAAATACAGTAATCCTTGCTTCCTATTATCTCTGAGTATGACAAAATAGAGTTGAATAAATATTTATTGAAAGCCCACAGAGAAGAGTCTCCCAGTGTCTGCATTAGGTCTGATACAGAAGCTGGCTGTAATGGAGGAAGAGAACAGTCAGAAGAGACAGGAGTAAGTTCATAGTGACAGGAGATTTTAGGAGTCTGTGATGGCTACAGGCATAGAAATATTTCAGGGTATAGTGGGGAAGCAAATTGGTGGACTATTTCTGAAAGGGCCTGGGATACTTGGCTGGACCTGGCAAGTTACACATGATCAACACTATTAGGCCTTGGCTTTTCATCCAATAATGAGTAAGTGTCAGGTGAGGCTCTGACGCAGTGAGAATGCTGTGCCAGCAAACATGTGCAACCCTGAAGGGCGGTCTCCATCTGATCTTCATTTGTGACATGATCAGAGTAAGTAGTCTGCACAGTGGGGATCCCTAAAGTTTTTAAGCAGAGTTCTGTTCAGCAAGTTTTCTCCTTGAAGGTGTGAGGAGCTGTAAGAGCCCATACCTGTCCAAACCCACAACCTATTCCCGAATCACAAAACATTCCCATTTATTTCTTATGGTGCTTCAAGAGACAAATGGAGTACAAAGGTCATGTGGATATTTTTTTTTCTCTCTCTTTTTTTTTTTTAATTAGTTGGAGGCTAATTACTTCACAACATTTCAGTGGGTTTTGTCATGCATTGACATAAATCAGCCATGGAGTTACATGTATTCCCCATCCCAATCCCCCCTCCCATCTCCCTCTTTTCTCTTGTTTTTGGAAATGATGTCTATTGAGGGTAGGGAGTATGGTTTCCAAGGTCCTTTGACCACTTGGTTTCAAATTGGGGTTAAAATCACTCACAAAACTTTTAAGACAGTACAAATGTCTATTATTTGAAAAACAAATGATGAGTTGGGAAGAAGTTCTTTATCTATACCACTGTCATCATTTTAAGCTTTTTATTAAGGAGCTAACGACTATAGTCATTTAACACTTGGAGGCCATCAATGGAGGGGCCTACATCTGTGATTTTCAAATTAGGTACTATTTGGGTGGGAGTAGGGATATAGTGGTGTCAGTTCGGGACTGGACACAATAAATCCTAAAATCTTTCATTTGTATCTTATTTATTATTTAAACAAATATGTGGTAAGCAGTTTCTGGCGTGCTGCAGTTCATGGGGTCTCAAAGAGTCAGACAGGACTGAGCAACTGAACTGAACTGAACTGTGGCGGGGGAGTTAGTGCTAATTTGCATCAAAAGAATTTATAGTATTTATAATAAGGTAGTCTCTGTCTACTGTTCCCATTTTACAGATGGCAACTCAGAGTCTGAGCAACTTACTATAGCTGGTCAAGCGGCAGAGCCTGGACTGAAAAGGGGAGTCTGATGCTCCTCCCATTGCACTAAGCTTCTTCCACGAATGTCAAGTGCAGCTGGAGGTTGGCATTCTTCTCAAACTCTAATCAAGGTGACTCTTTAGTAATTGGGGTTGTTGTGTATAATATTTTTGTTTTGTATCCTTCCTCTACAGGAAAAGGGAAGGATGACACATCAACATGGCTGCAGAGCACAAGTACCTTGACCTGTAAAGACATCTGCAAATATTCTAATCACTTTGTAAACTATCTTAAGTGTTGTGTATGTGTGTGTGTGTGTGTGTTTAAAGTTTGGGTTGCTTTTCTGGATCAAGTTTTTAAAAACTGTCACTGTTAAAAAAATGTCTGTCATTGTTGACATTTATTTTAGTTAAAAAAAATTTTTTTTTTTGAAGAACCAGAGCTTTCCAATTTGGGGGTGGTAGTATTTGTTGATTAATTATTATGTGCCAGGCACTGCTACCTGTATTCTTTTTAAGCTGTTACAACCCTGTGATAAAAGAACTATTATTATCTTAATATTATAGATAAGAACATTGAAGCACAGAAAAGTGACCTGCTGAAGGTGATGCAGCTAGCAGATGGGAAAACTGGGGCTTGAACTTGGGCTGACTGGCTCCGGAGACTGTATTTAACCACAGCTTTATAAAATGCTCTGTCCTGGCACTTGACTGATGAGTGTGACCCTTCTTAGGTCAGTTAATGGTTGTGGTCTTCAGATTCCTTGTTAGTACTAGATAACTTATTCACTTAGCAGTACTCTTTGTTTACATACACGTCTAACAATAGCATCATTATCATCCTCACTTTACATATAGGGAAATTAGAACTTGGAGGGTTCAAGTAACTGCTACAGGTGGCATATCTGAGATTCAAACCCGTTTTAAGGGCTTATGCAGACTTAAAATTCTATACATTGAATCCTTTATTTGTTTTAAATTTCAAAGTTAAACTGATAACATGCTTGTTCTATTAAGCCGTTAGTGACAGTTTTTCCAATATATGACCTTAATCTACAAATGGTTACAAATGTTTGGGAACCACTGACATAGATAACAGCAGTCTTAACAATGAAACACTGTGCTATTAATATTATATTATTATTTTTTTGAGAAGTCACATGTAGCAAACAGGATGTTGCCGGACATGTTAGGCAAGCTGTTGCTAACCCAGAAGACTGAAAGGGATTAAATTCTCATTATTACTCATAGTTAGTCCCCAAATATCTGTGTATGTTCAGTTTCTTCAGTTTGGCAGGAAGTTTTAAAGAACCAAACAGCATGCCCTTCCGCCCTTGGCATATTCATAAGCTATTTTGGGGTGAGTCATCGGAATTCTGTGGTTTGTATATCCTGAAGGGAGAGAAGAGACACTGTATGGTTAGCATTTATTTGAAACAGCTAGTTGGAAAAAAAATTCTTTGATAAAAGTTCAGTGTTAGGTAAGAAATGCTTGTGGAAGGACTGTTTTGTTATGAAGATTCAGCTTATAGCCATGTCTCTGAGAATATAACATAAATCATATTTTCTAGCCTGTGCATATTCACAGCTTAACCTAGAGCATACAGAAGCCCTGATCTCACATTTAGTTGGGAGTAATACATAGAGACATACAACTGGTTAAATGACTCTTCTTCTGTCCTGGGGAGTCTCTGCTCCCTAGTGCTAAAGTAACGCTCTGAGTTGGTGAGAATTGTAGCCATGTGAAAACAGATAGCAAACTAAATCTCTGGTCTGTTGGATGATATCACCAATGTTATAGTTGTGGATTATGATTAAATAATTACAACAGTAAAAAAAAAAAATACAAGTGGGAAAGAATTAGTTTTTCTCCCTTGTAGCTACAAGGGAGCCCAAGGGGGAATTTCCATCATTAACCATTTTTTTTTTCTTTTTTTAAAAATTTGATAAATTTGTTTTATTTTTAAAAACTTTTTTGTTGGGTATTGGAGTATAGCCGACTAACAATGTTGCAATAGTTTCAGGTGAAGAGCAAAGGGACTCAATTATACATATACCTATTCTCCCCCAAACTGCCTTCCCATTCAGGCTGCCACATAATACTGAGCAGAGTTCCATGTGCTGTAGATCCTTGTTGGTTATCCATTTTAAATATAGCAGAAACACATTTTTTTTAAATCAGGAAAAGAAACTGGTTATTAATGGAAGAAGGAAGGAAATACAAATCTGTTTGATACTTATGGTATGCCAGATGCTGCAGTAGAACTCCCCAGTCTCAGAGGTACTGTTTACATCTGGGGAAAATATTATTTTCAGAAGTTGAAGTGAGCCTATGGTCCATAGCATTAGTTGTCTGTAAGACAGGTACCAGGAAAGGAAGTGGTGATATTTGACACCGATGCTCAATCACAGTTACCCATTTGATTATGAGACCACCATTTGATCCCTAAAATGGTTTAGATGGCACACAAATAGTGTATTACGCAGCACTGAAACACATAATGAGTAAGGCCTTCTTTTTAATTTCCTCTTACTTTTCTGATTATGTCAAATAGGAGATTTCATTTTGACATTGGTGAGATTTGAAATCTCAGAGCAGGCAACCGCATCTCCCTAGACTTGAATAACTACTTACTCCAAGCACTTCTTTATACAGTTACATTTTATTATGGCAAGTGAAATTGTTTTTGTCATCTACATGGAGAAGTTTAAAATGTATCCATATGAAAGAGTGAGTTGATTTTAAAAATATTAACTAAGTAATAATACATATTGGTGAGCTAAATGGGCAATGGGTAATTGACCTGAAGAGGTTACACAACATACAAAACTTTATAACTTTGGTAAGAGGTAGGTGGTTTCACAAATGAACACAGAAAACATAGCTTGCTTAAGTCCTCCCTGCTGGTCCAGAGTAGTCCTCCTCAAAGTGTGGTCCATAGATCAGTGATTGAGAACCTTTTGTCCTCCTGGAGGAGATAAGTACAGAAATTGCAAGTGATCATTTAGAAACTTTTATAGCTTATTGACATTACATTGACATCCAACCTCATGAGCTATTTTTCTAGTAACTTATTTTTATTGCATTTAATTATATTTTCCCTGTATTTTGCAAAAGTATTAGTCTGGAATGGATTAGAAAAGAAACCCAATAGTTTGAGAAGCACTGATGAGAGGGTATGTTTAGAACAAGTAAGTGGCAGCCTAAGCAATTATGATAAAGGACTCTGTGTTGGTGAAATGTACATGATCTTCATGGAATCTGGAATCAGAGTAAGGCTAAGATAATAAGTACATCTGAAAGGTATAGGACTATCTCAATCTTTTCATGGTTGTATCCCCAAGGTCCAGAACAGGTTCTGGTATATATTAATAGTAAGCACTGTATATCTGGCGAATGAATGAATGAGTGAATGAGCTGTGGTGTTTTGCAAGTAGGTCTAATGCAATCACCAAAGAGTATGCTCTATTACAATGCAGTCCTAGTTCATTGTGCTTCTTCAGGCATCGTACAACACCCTCTAGTTCCTTTTGTTCTGATTATAGAAACACCAGGACAACTTCTGCGTATTAGTTGGGTTGTCAATATACACTGAATCCAAGTAGGGTTAATTTAAAATAATTTTAAATTCTGGGCTATGTACCACAACAGATAGGATAGGTTGGGTTATGTTTCTGTAATAAACAACCTTACTATCTGAGTGGCTTGATCCAGCAATTACGTTTTTTCTTTCTTTCACACACATGCACTCAACAAAGGTTGTTTTAGGGCATGGTCATTGCAAGTCACCAAAACCTGTACATCCACAATAACCAAGCTGAGGAAGTGGCAAATCACACTCTGTTTCTTAGAGCTTCAGCCTGAAAGTGACACATTTCACTTCATTTTTTTTTTTTTTTTAGCTAAAATACTGAGCATGGCTAACATCAGTAGGGTGGGGAAACAGTCCTACCACATATCAGAAAAGTGGAGAGCCAGGAATATTTTGTGAGGAGTGCTGTATTTTGTGAGGAGTGCTGATTACCAGCATATATACCCACCTATTGTGAATTACATTAACAAGAGTTATCCTTTCTTTGATCTTCTGTGATTGTGTCATCTGCATTGAGGTGTGGTACTTTCTGAGATCTGAGGACCAAATCTTGCATGTGATGACCCTATAAAGGGAGGGGTCATTTGCATCCTCTGCCTCAGCCATCAGCTCACTTACTCTGGCAGTTCCATTTTCTGTTCTTTCTATAATAACAATAGTGACCTCTGCGAGAGAATACCAACTCAGGTTCAGATTCTCTCTCTACCAACCAAACTTTACTGTTGAATACATCCTTTGCATCTTTCCATAAGAAGGCAGGTAGTTGGCCTTAGATCTTGGTCAGGGAGATTTCTTCTAGGTTATTTTTTTAAATGATTTTCAATAAAATTTTTTAAATAAGTATTTTTGTATGAGATTGTTAGACTGAAGCAGCTTCCAAAAGGCTCATCAATCCTAAGAAAATCAAGCATATCAAGTTTCTATATTTGCAAACCAGAGCAGTAGGTCCCTGGGCCTAGTGATGTGTAGATTTCCTTTTCTTTCCTCCCTTCTCTCTCTCCCTCCTTCCCTCCTTTCCTTCCATCTGTTACCTATCTATCTATCTATCTATCCATCCATCCATCCATCCATCATCCTCCAAGGCAGGACATATCTACATATCTAGATTGGGCTAGAAAGGATACTTCTGAAGTTCATGAAAACTTTTACTTTCTAATGGAATATAAAGCATTTTTGCCCCTTACAAATATTTTTATATAATCTGCTTTTGAATTTACCAGGAAAGAAAAGATTGGCTTTAAAAAGATGATCTTTTTGCAGCTATTGTTAGCATTACTTGGACTTCCAAAATTAGTGGAATCTTAATCAAGATGGGTGAAATTTGACAGCACATTTGAAAAGCCCATGACTTTGGAAATTATAAATAGAAATAAAAATACCAATATCTGCCTCTGTCTATAGACAACAGAGGGAGGTAGAAATTTGAGACTGCAAAATGTGATTAGCATAAGCAGCCAAATGAGATTACTGAGATTCCCCCAAAGCCACTTTGAAGAGGCCTATGCCCGTAGTTGCCTATGTTGAACACATTAGCAGAGTAATTTTCAGATTTTTACAGGATTGTGCCAGTGGACACAGATAAATCACCCAGCTGAAAGGTAATGGGGGAGGGATCTTTTATTACTCCTCAATCAGCTGTTGCACATCTAGACATGTAACTAATCATTTATTAGCCTCTAATTTTGGAGGCTGGCTCTAGATGATAAGCCTCATAAAAAGCTAACAAGGAGATTCCTTTGGTAAGGTGGTAAATCATTAAATGGAGAAATGACCAGTTGATTTATGGCCTACTGGACTACTTTAGACTGTGAAAGATAAACCTCAATTTCTGTTTTGCAAGTGATACCCCCCTGTTCCTTAAAAAAAAAAAAAAAATTAAACATAGACTACACAAAGCAAAAAAGAGCACATTTTCCTCCAGTTTCAGAGATTCTGGCTGACTGGTGAAGCTCAAGTTCTATGTCGTCCTATTTACAGAGGCTGCTCTTAAGTTCTTTCAAACAGGGTCTGCATCTTTAGAGTAATCAGCCTGGTTTTGGCATAGTAGGTGCTTGGTGACAATCTTTTGACTGTGTGCACCAATCCTGAGTTAAAAATGTACGATTATATGACAAAAATATTGCGAAAAAGAGAAAGGATTAAGTCCCCTAAAAAAAAAGTGGGACTCATCCTTCATTACTCCTGTTTCAGGGTCTTTGCACTGATTCCTTCTGTCTGAAGCCTTTCTCTCAGATATTGCTTTGGCTTGTGTGGTCAGTTCTTTCAGGCTTCCTTTCAAAAGTCACTACCTTAAAGATACCATACCCTGCCATCTTATACACAGGTATCACTCTTCCCACTGTAGCTCTGTTATTTTCTTCATAAAACTGGAAACTACCTTACACATTCCTATTTATGGTTTTTCTTTGCTGTTAGAATGTGAACCCCATGGGATGGTGGGGGACGGGTAGTGTGAGAAGGACTTCATGTTGTTTACTTCTGTCTTTCTCTAGTACCTAGTTGTGGGCCTACATCCTACCCAATGAGTGCTTAATACATATGCTTGAAAATGAAGAAATGGGTAAATGAAAGATGAGTCAATCAATTCGTAAAACTGGAAAATGACTGTGACTCGCAGGAGCAGGATTTTTTTCTCTAAAGTTAGTTGCTTGCATGCATGGTCAGTCGCTTCAGTCAGGTCTGACTCCTTGCGACCCCATGGACTGTAGCCCACCAGACTCCTCTGTCCATGGGATTCTCCAGGCAAGATGACTGGAGTGGGTTGCCATGCCCTCCTCCGGGGAATCTTTCCAACCCAGAGCTCAAACCCACATCTCCTGTGGCTCCTGCCTTGCAGGCAGATTCTTTACCACTGAGCCACTGGGAAGCCCCAGAGTTAGTTGATTGTACTAAAATCAGAGGTTGAAATAAATTCTCATAATCTACATTGCTATCATAGTCATATCATATAGTCCTCTACTCTTATGAAGACAACTATTTAAAAGTTCTTTTCTTCTCACTATGTTGTAATCATATATGTACTAAAATGTATTAAAAATAATTTGATTTGGGGAGCATAAGGATTTTATAATAATGAAGTAAATTCAGGTACCAAATGCTACTTCTTGTCAGTCTGTAGTTGGGAAATGCTAATTTATTTTTTTTTTAATTTGCAGTCTATATTAATTCATTATTTTAAAATCAAGTCACATTTTATCTATAAGGTTTATCATTAGAAAATTGGGCCAACTTTATTTTAAATACTCATTTTGAATTAAAGAGACATTTAAAACAATCAACTAAATGCTGTTGATAGGTGAAATAAAAATCTCAAACAAATTTTTGAAAGCATACAGTTCTAACTAAACATAAAACAACTAAGGCTGACTCATGATCAATGTGGATATTAGTAAAGTATACAGACATCACTTTTTCAGAGTTTAGTTAGATACAGTAAAATAATTTCAAATGCATCACTGTGATGGATTTAGTTTGTATTTGATTGTGCTACAGGCTGCAAATACTAAAATGTCCCCAGACAGAAAATGTTAATTTCTTAAAGAATAAAGATGGGGACTTTTAGTCATAAGTAATTGTGTGTAATTGCTAAGTTGTGTCCGACTCTGTGTGACCCCATGGACCGAAGCCCTCCTGACTCCTCTGTCCTTGGAGATTCTCCAGGCAAGAGAGTGTTGCCACTCCCTCCTGCAGGGGATCTTCCCATCCCAGGGATCAAACCCAGGTCTCCCACACTGCAGGCAGATTCTTTACCATCTGAGCTACCAGGGAAACCCAAGAACACTGGAGTAGGTAACCTATCCCTTCTCCAAGGGAACTTCCCAACCCAGGAATCAAACCAGGGTTTCCTGCATTGCAGGCAGACTCTTTACCGACTGAGTTACCCAGGTAGCTATAGGTAGTTGGCGACAGCTAAAAGTTCTCAAAGTAAAGTTCTAAAATTTAGATTTTTTTTTAATGTAAATCAATTTTAAAAACTTATGAAAAAGATATATTTAAAAAATAATGTGAAAAAATTTGACAATGAAATCACTTTCCCAGTCCAAAAAGAATTTTTCTAGCATGTTGAAGGCTCAGATTCTTGAAAGGTAGTACCTCTCCTCTTCCTTAGAAAGTTTCTTTTCTATAAACAAATGGACTTCTAAAGAGTCTTCCTGAATTCCAACTGCAAGTTCACAGAAGCACTTCTAAACTGGGCAGGAGAACAGGACAGATGGCTTCGAATATGAGCTTTGGAGAAGTGCTGAATGTATGTTGCATGTCATATCTCACAGTGTAACTACAAACCTTTGGAAAAAAATTTGGGAAAACATTATTCAATGCAATGCCTTGGACTTTAGACACACTCAGTTAGGATAAATGCTCATTACCTAGTTCTGGTATCCAATTTCCTCCTCTGACCATATAGGTACAACATGTGAAATGCTGAGCTGATGAATCACAAGCTGGAACTGGGATTGCCAGGAGAAATAGCAACAACCTCACACATGCAGATGATACCACTCTAATGGCAGAAAGCAAAGAGGAACTAAAGAGCCTCTTGATGAGGGTGAAAGAGGAGAGGGGGAAAGTTGGCTTAAAACTCAACATTCAAAAGACTAAGCTGATGGCATCTGGTCCCATCACTTAATGGCAAATAGAAGGGGGAAAGTGGAAACAGTGGCAGATTTTATTTTCTTGGGCTCCAAAATCACTGCACATGGTGACTGCAGCCATGAAATTAAAAGACACCTGCTCCTTGGAAGGGAAAGTATGACAAACATACGGTATTAAAATAAAGACATCACTTTGCCGACAGACGTTCGTATAGTCAAAGCTGTGGTTTTTTCAGTATTCATGTATGAATGTGAGAGTTGGACCACAAAGAAGGCTGAGTGCCAAAGAACTGATACTTTCAAATTGGAGTGCTGGAGAAGCAAGGAGATCAAACCAGTCAATCCTAAAGGAAATCAAGCCTGAATATTCACTGGAAGGACGGATGCTGAAACTCCAATACTCTGGCCACCTGATGTGAAGAGTGACTCACTGGAACAGACCCTGATGCTGGGAAAGATTGAGGGTAGGAGGAGAAGGGGGGAACAGAAGACGAGATGGTTGGATGGCATCACTGACTCAGTGGACATGAGTTTGAGCAAGCTTTGGGAGATGGTGAAGGACAGGGAAGCCTGACGTGCTGCAGTTCTTGGGGTTGCAAACAGTCAGACATGACTGAGTGAATGGACAACAATCACCATATAGGTAGGCAGTTCAGAAATATTTGCACCAATATTTCCTTGAAAGCAGATAAAAATGGTAGAAATTCTGAAGAATAAGTACACAAGGGCAATATCATTTTGTGATGAAATACAACTTACAGCAGTGTTTGGCTGAGAATTGTTTAGGGATATACACAATTTTGCCCTAATTTAATGAGGTGTACATAATAAGAAATTCCTGTAAATTACTATAATTGTTATTTACACTCTCAGATCAGGTTCTTCAGGGCCTACTTGGGGGAGAGGTTTGATGAGAAAAAGCAGGAATCATGTGGAAGACATGCTATGTAGACATGGTATAACAACAAATTGGTGGAAACAGGAAATGAGTCCTTTCCCCTAAGTAGACTTAATAACCCGGGAAGGAAAATTACTCTCTCTGATCCTCATTTGCCTTAGGTGTACAGTGGGGGATTTGACTTAATATAGCATTTCCATGCCATTTAAACTGCTATGACATGGAAATTCCCTGTGGCCCAGTGGTTAGGACTCTGTGCTTCCACTGCAGGGGGCATGGGTTTGATCCCTGGTCAGGGCTTCCCTGATAGCTCAGTTAGTAAAGAAGCCACCTGCAATGCAGGAGACACTGGTTCCATTTGGAACCCCTGGAGAAGGGATAGGCCACCCACTCCAGTATTCTTGGGCTTCCCTTGTGGCTCAGCTGGCAAAGAATCTGCCTGCAATGTGGGAGACCTGGGCTCAATCCCTGGGTTGCGAAGATCCTCTGGAGAAGGGAAAGGCTATCCACTCCAGTATTCTGGCCTGGAGAATTCCATGGGCTGTATAGTCCATGGGATCACAAAGAGCTGCACTCAGCTGAGTGACTTTCACTTTCACTTTCAGGAAACTAAGATCTGTCATGCAGTGCGGCATGACCAAAGGCAAAAAAATTGCTGTGACATATGACTCACTTTCTGAATTTTTATCCAGGTGAAAATAGGTTGCTTTCTATTTTTCCTTGATTTTATAAGGTTTATTTAAGAAGAATTCACTCTGCTGAGTGCATTAAAAAAAAAAAAAAGAGCTGAAAAAGAGATACAACTAGAGGAAAGAAGCTGAAGAAGATAAAATGATCAGTTGCCGATAACTTGATACTGATATTATGCTGAAGATAATAAATAAAAAGTTCTTAGAATTAGTAAAAGTTTAAACTGAATTAATACAAAATAAATATTCACAAAATGATTTCTTTCTTCTTTTATACCAATAATTAGGAAATAAAAGGTTATGGGGAGATGCCCATATACCATAGCAGCAATAAAAATAAAACATCCTAAAATTAGCTTGTCAATAAATATGTAGAAATGATACAAAAACTATAAAATGTTGCTGTGATTTATAAAAGAAGACAAGAAAAGGGACATATCATGCTCAAGTGAGAAGACTCAATGTTCTAAAGATGTACATCTTTAATCTGTATATTAAGAGTGAGTGAGTGAAGTCGCTCGGTCGTGTCTGACTCTTTGCGACCCCATGGACTGTAGCCTACTAGGCTCCTCAGTCCATGGGATTTTCCAGGCAAGAACACTGGAGTGGGTTGCCATAATGTCAATCAAAATCTCAATGGAACTCTTTGGAAAATATGCCCAAATGATTCTGAAGCTCATCTGGGGAAAAGAAATGGAAATAATTTCTCCTACCTGTCCTCCTGGGGAGGTGAAGGTCTGGGCGGAGTGGCAAGACATAGATGACAGGAAGGCGAGGAGGCAGACTGGGGACAGAAGACTGCCATCACCTGGGTCCTGTGACCCATTCTCCAAGTGATCCAGAGCAACTCCTAAACAAGACTTTGGGCATTTCTTACTGGGAAATGAGTGTATTTTAGTCATTAAACAAAGATTCATTGAACATCAGGAATTAGGGGTAGAGCAGTGAATAAAACAAAGTCTCATCCTTGGGGAACTTAGGTTCTAGTGGAGAGGCAGACAACCAAACTTAGGTTTTGCTGAATGATTCATAGGCTTTATAAGGGAGACCTGGAGACACCTACAAAGACCCTAATGAAATAAATGTTTCTTAAACTGTTTGTCTTGAAGGACCAATTGTTTCCATTTCCAATCAGTGGCAGACAGATAATTTTGAAAATATAGAATTTTTTGGTTGGATGATGTGGATGTTGGATGATAAAATTTTTGTTCTTTTCTCATTCAGAACCTTGGCACACACTGAGTTATACCAAACTCAGGGAATGTGTTTCAAATGGGATATAGTACTACAGACAGGCTAGTTTCTAATGGAAGTCGTCTGTGGGAGTAGTTTTGCTCCATTCTTTTGTCATTTCACAGTTGTTCCTCTTCATTCACACAAGAGGACTCATTTCTAAAAGTGTCAGTCCTCTACCCTTCAACTTGGTCTCGGTAGTAGTGGCATGGGAGAGGGGCACAGTGAGCTGCCAACAGGCTGAGTCAGCTGAGAAAAGAAATAGGAGTCCAGGTGCTGATCTGAATCTTCCTGGATTCAAATCCACTAGCTCTGTGCCATTGAATGGTAAGTGGGGTCTACTGAGAAAGAATATGGATAAAATTCTAAAAAAGAGAAAGACAAAAACAGGGGATGGTGAGAGAGTATGTTTCCCTCTATCGTATATTGAGAAATATCATTTCCATTTTTGAAGATTCAAAAATTAATGAATGGTCTAATCTCCCATCTAAATGCTAACTGAGTGTCTCCTAATTCCCAAGTTTTCAAGGCTCTCAGACAGTGTGAGGACTTCAGTCAAATTTTGTCAGAAGAAATTGCTGTCTACTTAAAAAAAATTTTTAAATCTCTCTGAGCAAAAATTTTCTTGTCAATGGAGATAATAATGATACACAATGGCAATCACATTGCAATATATAAATGTGTATTTATATATACTGTACACCATAAATTTACACAAAGTTGTCAACTATGTCTCAATTCAAAAATTGATATATATCTTGTAGGTCTGTTGAGATCATTAAATTAATTAAAGTTTGTAGAGGTCCTAGCACCAAGCCAGGGATATTTTAAGTGCTTGATTAATGTTAGCTGTTCTCTTAGACACAAGAGTTGAATAGGTGGTTATTTCTTTGTGTGTATGGTTTGCTTCTACTTCTAGGGTTTCTAAATTCAGGACTCCTGAGTTTCAGAAAAGTATTTTCTTGGTTCCTTTTCCCTTCTGATTCTCATATAAAAAGAAGGGACATGCTGCTGTTTATAATAGCCAGGACATGGAAGCAACCTAGATGCCCATCAGCAGATGAATGGATAAGAAAGCTATGGTACATATACACAATGGAATATTACTCAGCCATTAAAAAGAATACATTTGAATCAGTTCTAGTGAGATGGATGAAACTGGAGCCCATTATACAGAGTGAAGTAAGCCAGAAAGATAAACACCAATACAGTATACTAATGCATATATATGGAATTTAAAAAGATGGTAACGATAACCCAATATGCAAGACAGAAAAAGAGACACAGATGTATAGAACAGACTTTTGGACTCTGTGGGAAAAGGTGAGGGTGGGATGATCTGAGAGAATAGCATTGAAACATGTATATTATTAAGTGTGAAACAGATTGCCAGTCCAGGTTGGATGCATGAGACAAGTGCTCAGGGCTGGTGCACTGGGAAGACCCAGAGGGATGGGATGGGGAGGGACGTGGGAGGGGGGGATCAGGATGGGGAACACATGTAAATCCATGGCTGATTCATGTCAATGTATGGCAAAAACCACTACAATATTGTAAAGTAATTAGCCTCCAACTAATAAAAATAAATGAAAAAAAATTTGAAGCAAATAAAAAAAAAAAAAGAAGAGGTGTGCTGGTATATGATCATTTCTATGGGTTTAGTTAACACTTAGGTTATGGGATTAGACTCTGTGGATCATACTTTCTCTTTCCCTGATTGCTTGCTTTCAGAAAGACGTTAATCACAAAGATCATCTCAGTTATCCTTGAGGGAGACAGAGAAGAAGACATGTCCCTGAAATGCAACTGGGGCCCAGTGAGGTGTATGAGGGGAGGGTTGGTCTGAGGGGCAAAGGGCAAACTTCTGCCAGCAGACAGGGTATGCCCACCACAGAAACCTCAGTTCTTTCTGGCCCCAAATAAAGTCATCTTTGGCTCATTTTAATTTCCCTCCCCAGGCAGAAGAAAGCTTTAGTCCGTGCCACTTTATCACTTAATTTGGAAATTGTTTTCAACTGTCAGACACAACTATGTCTGAAATCAAGATTAAAGCCTGTGAGTCTTTGGTGAACAAAGTGCAAATAAATGCTGAAAATTCCCCTATTCACCTTGAAAGGCTAATGTGGAATGAGAGATTGTTTTCTTGGTCAGTTTTATCTCTCCAGGTGTTTTGTAGAAGCCTAAACAGTCAGTCAGTGTGTATGAGTCACCTGGCTGTGGTCAGATTAGAAATTCCTAAAACATGATATAGAAGTCCAGATCTGAGGGGAAAGACGAAGGAGGGAGCTCTCTATGGCTTCTATCACCACCTCTACCCCTTGGAAGCCTAATTTTCCTTCTTTAGTTTTGGACATGTACAGACTGAGATGCTGCTTGTTTTCTACTTTTCCCCCTTTCCTCTTCTGTTATTCCCCCTTTCCTGACTTTTAAAACCAGACACTTATTTATATTGCATGTATAGCAGACCATCATTAGGAAATTGATTTTTTATGTAAAAATGCTTAAAAGAGGGAGAAGATGAAAGAGGAGAAACAGAAGAGGTAGAGATGGGCAAGAGCAGGGGAGGAGGGAAAGTGAGGAGGATGAGGACTCGGAGCCTGCAGAGCCCAATGATGAGAAGCGAAGTCTGTGTTCCTTTAAAGGACGGACTGATGACGGCATACTTTGCTAAACAGTAATTTTCTGTTTGCCCATGCTACAACTAAAGAAAACAAAGGCAATTGTTGAAGTTCACCTAATTTAAGTTTTAAGGTGTTTTGACCTTAAACATCTTCCAGAGCAGTTTCTGTAGTCTTGAAATTGCTCAGGAGCTCAGAGCCAAGGCTAAGCTGGCCCCTGGGTGTTTTCTATTCTGAAGAGATCTCCAGAAGACTGTTAGGTTTGGGGAGAACAGTGTTCCCACTGAAAGTCTCCGTGGTCTGCTTGTCTGAAGCAGAGTAATACAAAATATAATTGGAAATGAAAGTCAGCAGCTGAAATGTCCTTTTTCTTTACAGAACTCCATATCATTCACAGCAGTCAGAGGTTCCTGGTTAACTAGTAAATGCTGTGCTCTCCCTTAGCACTGAGGAGTCAAAGAACTTGCATGATGTTCTTTTTTTTTTTTTTTTTTTGAGTTTAGCCCAGAGAAAGGTTTATTGCAAGGGTCATTCAAAGGAAAACAGGTGGCTTGAGTCACGTTCCTTCTTAAAGGTCCTAAAGTACTTTTGAAGTCATGATTATTTTTACTTTGAGGACACCTAGCGGCAGTTCATTGCCTGTGTCCTTTAAAGGCGAACTGAAAGAAGCTACAGGATGTAGTAACCACAGGGGAGCCTGTTTTTTTTTTTTTTTTTTTAATTATTTTTTTTTTTTGTGGAGGGAACCTGTTTTTCTTAACACCTTCAAACGGAAGACAAACTTGCTCTGGCCCTTGGGTGATAGGCTGGCCCTTGCCACCTTCTGCAGCCAAATCCCCACCCTCAACTTTCACAGTTATCAAAAATCCCCTGCCTAATTGTTTCACAAGTGGTTTTTAATGAGCTCATTGTTTATTTGCCACCAATGTCCTCTTTTTAAAGACTACAGGATGACCGCAATCTGGTCAATTCACCAACTAATGAAAAGATCCTGACGGTCTGTTTTAGACAGACATTTTGAAGAGTTTAGAAATATAAGACAAAGATCTAGGTGCATGGTTTTTTTTTTTTTTAATCTCTTTACTTCTGATGGTGAAGTGCTCTTTCTCAGCTGTATTCACAGAGTCCATGACTTCATCCCTCTTTCCTTTTCCTCATCTCTAAAATGGAGGTGAGCCGTGCTTAGGTTAGAAGGTGGGTGTGAAGATTACAAGAAATCCCGCGATAACTCACATAGAACCTAGTATCTGGTAGATACTAAATAATTGTTAAGATCCTTCCCTTTCTACTCATCTGACTTTACCCCTGACCTGGGGCATGGCCCTTGCTCTGATTGTCTTCCCGACAGAAGACAGCTATTCACTGCTGCACCCTGATTGATCCCCATCTCAGTCCCAGGAGCTTAACACATCTCACCACGTTCATTCTCACTTGCAATACAGATCTACTGACTTGCACTGGATCCATCTTACAACCCTATTCTGTTAGATGGAGATAAATCACACAAAGTTAAATCTCTATAGGCAGAGTTTCCTGTTAGTTATGATATCCAGCATCAAAACTGACTGTTTTAACAGTAAATTCCCTGATGGTCAAGAAGAGATGATGTGATTAGCTCTTTGCCAAGAAGCCTCTCATCCCCTACCCCCTGCTTTTTTTGGCTTAAATTTAGACAGGATAGTTTCTACAATCCTCACTGCATTTGGTATGAAGTCCAAGCATTTTGATATGGCCTTTAAGGAACTACAAAGCTGTCTCTACCTACCTCTTAAGCTGCATCATGAGCCACTCTTGGCCTTGCTTATTACATTCCTACTCATTAATTAAAAAAAAAAAAAAAACTTCCATAAATCAAGTGAGCTCTTTATTGCCTTGTGAAATTAGTACATGAGTGTTCTTTCTGGACCTCTCATTCTCCTACCCTTTGTCTGACTAACTTCTTCTTAGAGGATTCATACAGGTTGCTTCCCTGGAGAGTTCTTTCCTGACAGTAATCTAAATTTAGTCTCTTCCTTATACTTCTCTTCTTAGCACCTATCACAATTTCTAACTATGTTGTTTATGTTTATATTTTGTTTATTGTCTGTGTTCCCACCAGAAGCAGATATTCAGTGAAAATAGGGACGTGGCATTTTTATTTATTTCATTTACCTAGCAAGATATTGGCTCATGCAGAGCACTCATTATTGAATGAATGAATCCAACGCTATTAATGAGGAAAGTCCATTTTCATTTCCACACACTAACCTGCCCTACATTTCCATCCACAAAGCATTTTTGTTCAGCAGCCTTCTGGGGATTCCCCTTTGCCTCAGAGGTTATTTTTGGCTATTGATAGTCTGAATGAACAAAAATTGTTTCCTAAGAAGAATATCTATATTTTTACCATTCAAAAGATACTTTTCCCCCTTAAAATAGACAATTCAGTTAATGCTCCTTATATATCTTTTTGTTTAAACTTACAATAGCACAAATTCTTTTTGGACAAATTCCCACCAAAACAGGTAGCTTTGTGTAATGAAAAGATTTTTTTCATGCCCTGAGTTTGTGGGTTGAGAAGTAATCCAAAAATCCAAGTCTATTTTTCAGTCATTGATTCCAGAGTTTACAATTTCAGAGTTCACAGTTCCATAGTTCTTTTTCTTTACATGTGGCTAAACCTAACTTACAGGGGCTTCCCAGTTGGGGCTAGTGGTAAAGAACCCACTTGCCAGTGCACGAGAACTAAGAGAGGCAGGTTCGATCCCTGGATCAGGAAGATCCCCTGAAGGAGGAAATGGCAACCCACTCCAGTGTTCTTGCCTGGAAAATCCCATGGGCAGAGGAGCCTGGCAGGCTGCAGTCTATAGGGTTACAAAGAATTGGACACAACTGAAGCAACTTAGCACACACGCACAGTATGAGGAGCAGTATATTTAGATCCAGCATTATAATTTTTCAAAAACTAACCAGACCTTAAGACTTGAAATCTTTATAATTAAAATATGAATCATTTTGTCTTATTTTGGCTTCCCAGAAAGCAGATTCTGAAACACAGATTTCTGTGCCAGTAGCTTATTTGTGGAGTGATTTCAAGATTAAGACAGGGAAGGAGGGAAATCCAATTGAGGACATTATTGAAATTATTTTGTGATCAATAAGGGCCTAGGTTCCCCTGAAAACTCTTGAGAATCTGCAAGTTTCACCCTAGGCAACCCTTTGGGTGATTCCTTTCTACCCTCCCCGACTTCCTAGATCACCTGGTAAATGACCGTTTCTTATTTGAGGATTGACTCCTGGGGCTCAGGGGCACTTCCGGGTTGTGCAGCACAGAGTCAGTGAAGGTTCTGAGACAGAAAGAAAGAAGATGCACAGGGGGTTTGATGAGCTGAGTCTGAGGTTACGCTGAGCTGTCCTTTGCTACTTGGCCGATGTCAGAGGTGATCCAAGGGGTTGTGCTGCAGGGCACCAAAGGCTTTAAAGATATTTGTGTAATATAAAGGGAAAACCCCTTTCTTTTGTCTAAGAAAGTGGGGCTATAAAAACATTTCTGACTCAAGTGGTTGGGCATCTACAGAACTGTTTTCTATTTAAGAAACTCGACCTATAAAAACAACAATGACAAGTTGCTAGGTGTCTGCAGACAGCATTTATTTTGCAAGTTTTAAATCAAAATAGTGACTCAGGCTGTTTGAACAGAAGTGAGAAATGAGCAAACATGTATATAATGCACTTGATGAGTCAAATTAAATTTAGAGTAAGAAACCAATTTTGAAAGCCTGCCTAGTCACTGCCTGCCTGGGTTCTCTGTGATAGAGGCAGCAGCACCTGCAGAACAAAGCTATCTTGATGTGTATTGGGTGGACACAAGAGTGTGACCTTGCCTGTTGCAAAATGAATGTTTTGGATTGATTACATTACTATGATTTTTGTGAGGCTATTGGTTTCATATAATCATTCTTGATACTTATTTCCATTTTCTTTTTTCTATTTTTGTAGCTCAGCTTTGGAGAGATCAGAAATGCTCTTATAACACAAATCTATATTTTTATTTTTTACTATATTTTTTAAAATTTTATTTATTTTTTATTTATTTATTTATTTTACTATATTTATATTTTATTACCAGAAAAAGTAATATATAGAGATTCTTAGGGTCAAGTACAAAATTCTTCTTTCTCTTAAATTTTGAACTATCATTTTCTTTTCTTCCAAATGGGATTCTTTAACTCTCCTGTAAGTCTGACCTTTTTGTCCTTCTAGGAAAGGATTGTGCATGTTAAGAGATGTCTTGAATTTTTAGAGTGGGGGGAGGGAGGGACAACTTTGTATTCTGTAGTAAAGTTGAGGCTTATGAGGTGATTCCCAGGAGAAGTAGCACAAAAACTTCATTGCATATGAAGTTGTAAAAGGCTAATATGTATATTTGAAGTAGAGGATGATTTTAATTTTAAGGGTATTAGTTGAGGATAATGAAGATAAGAACTTGTACTCCAGAAGAATATTTATGGCCAATAAATACTAAATAAGGTATGGGTTCTCAAGAAAAAATGAAATTTCTTTAGCTTTTATTTAGGAAAAATTCAAATTAACAATCCATTCAAAAGTGATTCATTGGAAAAGACCCTGATGCTGGGAAAGACTGAGGGCAGGAGAAGGGGGAGACAGAGGATGAGATGGTTGGATGGCATTACTGGCTCAGTGGACTTGAGTTTGAGCAAACTCTGTGAAATAGTGAAGGACAGGGGAGCCTGGCGTGCTGCAGTTCAAAAGACAGCAAAAAGTTGGACCACAACTTAGCAACTGAACAAAAACAACAAATTATAGTTTTTTTTTTTTAATTGCCTATGTATTTTGAAAGAATAGCTATTTAGACAGTGTTCTGGGTGGGGAGGAGGAGAGAGAATTTTGGAGCATGGAACCTCTCATGAAGAAGGCAAACCTAGTTGGCCCATTATGCTGATGGCCTTCAGAAAGCATAAGGGTACATGGAAGACTCTAAGTGTGGTGGTTTAGACATATTAGATTACCAACCTCACCACATGCCAGCTCTGTGAGTTTGGGTAAACTACTTAATCTCCCTGGGTCTTAGTTTGTCTTCTCATTTGTAAAATGTCAATAATAATAGTATCAAAAGTCTCATAGGACATTGTGCTAATTAAATGAGATTAGTACATAGGAGATGCTTAGGACATAAATAATCAAAAAATATTAGTCTCTGTCCTCCTCTTCTTCCTCCTTCTTCTTTTTCCTATTTTCTCCTCTTCTTTTCCTCCTAGACCCTTGGTGGATGAGAGATGAGAGCGTACCGAGAGGCAAGACACATCAGAAGAAAAAGGCAGACAAAAATGAGATAGCGCCAGTGAGCCATGGTCTTTGTCTCACATTCTCTGTCCACCCTGTCAACCATCCTCTGTCCTGACGTGAAGGAGACTGCAGGGACCACAAAGGTCTCTACTTTGAGACTCTTAGTCTCATGTAACCACTGAGCCTCTGGTAACTTTGAGGAATGTAGGGAGGTGCTGGCAGCATTTTCCTTCATACTAGGACTGAAAGGTCAAAGTGATCACCTCTGAGGCAGCTGGTTCCCTAGACTCCCCCTCAGAGTCCTTAGAGAATGCAGGCAAATGTCTGTCTGGGAGCTTTCCTGGGCATCCCTGGGCTGACTCCCCTACAGAACATGTGTGGAGGGAGACGGAGTCTCAGCTCCATTTGTACCTCACTTGATGACTGCTTCCCTTTTCAGTCCTTATGAGTTTATACTCCACCCAAAACAGCTGCGGCCAGTAAGTGTTGAGCATTTGCTGTGTGCCAGGTGCACTTCTAAGTGCGTTCTCTGTGTTAACTCCTTTCATTTTCACAATCACCCTATGGGAGAGACATGGTTACTGGCTCAGTTTGATGAATGAGACAATCAAGGCACAAGGGGGAAAGGAGAAGAACTGAGATTAAACCAGGCTGTTCTGGCTTCAGAGTCTACTCCTTAATGACTGTGCCTCTGCCTCCTACTATAATCAGTTCCCTGAAGGCCTTCTAGTCTGTGCTTTCAGGCTATCACAAGGCTGTTATTTCTGCCTGCCTTTCTCCTTAATTCTTCATTTGGAAGTATGGAGGCAAATGTCTGCTTGTGAGCATTCCCGGGCATCTTAAAAGTCATTCTTAAAATTCAATTCAGGCTGTAAATACTGATTACACTCTATTGTATTTGATTCCTTGTTTCTCTTCTCTACCAGACTGTTAGGTCTTGTTTTTCATCCCTAGCCCATTGTACAGTGCCTGGTACAAAGTTGGGATTCAATAAGGCCAGTGGGATGAAAGAATGAATTGTGTATTGGGCTGAATTTCTTTCAGGATATGAGTGTGTAGATATATACAACAGTCTATGGTTGCTACAAACACTGAGGTTTGCAAGGAGCTAAAATGCTTCACAGTTTCTATTTGTGGAGAAGAGGCTAATAATTCCCCAGATTGCTTTTCTAAGGAAAAAAAGAAACTGGCAGTGTATGCTCTGAATTACAAGTCATGCTTATCCTGTAATTTTTAATTGCTTGGCACTAGGTGGAGCCAGGGAACCTTGGAGAGAAGCTCAAATGAAATGGTGAACTACTGTTACCAACCCTCAGACTGTGCTCAAAATAGTTTTAAAGGTAATTATTTTTTAAGATTTGTAAACTGGTGCATTATTTGAGCCCATATATAATGACATTCATTCTCCATTTATTTTTTGCTTTCCTGGTTATTTTATTCTTTAAATGGAAAGGTCTTATAACTTTATTTCTTTCAGTTTCCCAGTGCATGCATGTGTGCTCAGTCACTCAGTTGTGTCTGACTCTTGCAACCCCATGGATTGTAGCCTACCAGGCTCCTCTGTCCAAGGAATTATCCACGCAAGAATACAGGAGTGGGCTGCCATTTCCTTCTCCAGGGGACCTTCCCGACCTAGAGATCAAGCCCACATCTCACGAGTCTCCTGCACTGACAGGTGGGTTCTTTACCACTGTGTCACCGGGAAAGACTCCCACTTTCCCAACACTCAGAGTCAATTTCTAATTATTTAGATGAAAGCTGTTTTTTGTAATTGAGATCCAACATCAACATCTTTCTGTGCCTCAACCCCTAATGCAACAGACACCAGAGACCTGGGGTATTGTGAAAAAAAAACAAAAAAAACAAAACAAAAAAACCCACAAAAACCTGGAGTAGCAGTAGGGAGATTCTCTTTGCTTTTTTCCTCTCTCTCTCCACCCACCTCCTCTCCCTCCTTCTTCTTCTAGCTTTTTATAGATCAAAAACAATACCAGCAATTGCAATAGGTTCAGTCTATAGTTTGACTCCTGACCTGCCTCTTGAGAAACCTGTATGCAGGTCAGGAAGCAACAGTTAGAACTGGACATGGAACAACAGACTGGTTCCAAATAGGAAAAGGAGTCCATCAAGGCTGTATATTGTCACCCTGCTTATTTAACTTATATGCAGAGTACATCATGAGAAACGCTGGGCTGGAAGAAGCACAAGCTGGAATCAAGATTGCCAGGAGAAATATCAATAACCTCAGATATGCAGATGACACCACCCTTATGGCAGAGAGTGAAGAGGAACTAAAAAGCCTCTTGATGAAAGTGAAAAAGGAGAGTGAAAAAGTTGGCTTAAAGCTCAATGTTCAGAAAATTAAGATTATGGCATCTGGTCCCATCATCTCATGAGAAATAGATGGGGAGACAGTGGAAACACTGTCAGACTTTATTTTTTTGGGCTCCAAAATCACTGCGGATGGTGACTGCAGCCATGATATTAAAAGATGCTTACTCCTTGGAAGGAAAGTTATGACCAACCTAGATAGCATATTAAAAAGCAGAGACATTACTTTGCCAACAAAGTTCCATCTGGTCAAGGCTATGGTTTTTCCAGTGGTATGTATGGATGTAAGAGTGGGACTGTGAAGAAAGCTGAGCGAGGAAAAATTGATGCTTTTGAACTATGGTGTTGGAGAAGACTCTTGAGAGTCCCTTGGACTGCAAGGAGATCCAACCAGTCCATCCTGAAGATCAGTCCTGGGCGTTCATTGGAAGGACTGACACTGAAGCTGAAACTCCAGTACTTTGGCCACCTCATGCAAAGAGTTGACTCATTGGAAAAGACCCTGATGCTGGGAGGGATTGAGGGCAGGAGGAGAAAGGGACGACAGAGGATGAGATGGCTAAATGGCATCACCGACTCGATGGGCATGAGTTTGAGTGAACTCCGGGAGCTGGTGATGGACAGGGAGGCCTGGCATGCTGCGATTCACAGGTTCGCAAAGAGTCGGACACGACTGAGTGACTGAACTGAACTGATAGTTTGACTCTGCCTTTGACTTGCCTTGTGATCTTGGTTAAGTCACCTATTCTCTTTGGGCCTTATTATTTTTATCTGTAAAATGGGCAGGAATGAGTATTTGTCTGAAGGACCACTTATATTTTAATTTTTCATAATTTGCCAACTAAATTCTGTGCTATGGTTTTGACTGGTTCTCCATGTCTTCGCCTACCATGTAGTCTTGACTTATCTTAGATGTTGGCTAACTATGAGTTTTATTAAATATTAATTAGTTATGAACTGCCAGAGACCTGAAATGAGCCCATTGTGCCAAGTTATTGGTACTTTCCTGGAAAAAGTTCTTTACAGGAAAAAAAGTTGCTATTCAGCCTATTTAGCCCAATAAAAAGAATATAATAATAGAGATTCATATTTCATTATATTGTCACCCTAGGTTTTTCCCTTTATAATTTAGTTTGGGGAGGCAGTTGATGTGGCCTCTAATTATTTCTGTGAAATATGTGATGATTTCCATGCAGACAAGCATTCTACTCTGGAACTTTTAATCTTTCATAGTAAAATTATTACTCGGGAAAGTTGAACCAATTTTTCGTAGTATCATTATTTACCCTGGGTTGGAGGTTGGACGAAATAAGTTCTAATAGCTTTCCCAAATTTCAATGTTAATAGCAATTAATAGATGGCTTTTTATACCATCTCCATCTGATACTTTATTTTCTCTTGTTCTTAACATTTTATACAAGGCAAGTGTTTATTTTAACTTCCTATAATAGCCAGTATCAATATTAACCTCAGGACCAAGAAAGAATACTCAGAATTTAAATACTCTTTGGATTTATTTACTTAGTAGTAAATCAAGGTGAAATTATAGCTGGAAACGGTATTTTGAAATTGTAGTTTCTTTTATTTTGAAGAAGATTTTCATTCTTTCATTTTCATTCCAAAATTCTTGACTGCTATTAATGGGCCAGATAGATCCAATTTCTACACTAAACAGGATGGAGGAAGGCAATTCTGAAACTAAACCATGATAAAATTTATCCATGTTTCTCATTCCCCTGATGCTAAAACCTTTTTTCTTATATTTAATTGAGATGGCTTCTATTGTCAGCTAATCCACGTCTGAATTTAAGTCCTGACTCCCTGCTGTGTACCTTTCTACGAGTTAACTAACCTCTCTGTGCCTCATTTTCCTCATCTGTAAAAGGTAATATTAGTGTGTCTGTTACGGGGTTGTTGGGAGGATCAGGTGAATGAATTCACAAAGCACAGTGCTCATGGGGCACTGCCTGGAAAACTTTCCATGATGTGAGATTTATGATTAACGCTAGTGATGCTGTGTTTAGGTGGTGACAGAGAGGTGATGTGTTTCCCTCTCCCCAACACCTGCATCATCAAGATATAAGATTTTTTGAGAAATAAGGAAATCATAGGCTCCAAATAATCAAGACAAGGATTTCCAGATCATACTTTATTTTTTGGTCAGAATTCTGTTTTATTTTCTTGTCTGTGTTTTTAAGATTAATTTATTACTCACTTATTCATCCATATGAATAGTAATTGAGTGGCTACTGTTTTCTAGGCACTATGCTAACTGTTGTAGATACAGTGTTGAATGAGTTATATGTGGTTGCTGTCCCCGTGGGCCTCAGAATTATATAGGGACAAGCAAAGAGCATCCTGGGTGCTATGAGACAGGAAGTGATGAGAGCTGACAGGAGTTACCCAACTTGGGGTGGAGCATATATGGAAGTTTTCATGGAGGAGGTGACATTAAAGTTGAGATCTTAAGGGTTAATCAGAGCTACCCGTTTGGTGAGGTGACTGCAGAACAGCCTAAAGGATAATGAGAGGGAGCAAGCCATGTTCAAAGAATTCATAGAAATTCCACAAAGCCTAAGGATGAAATGCAATGTTGGAGAAGAGGTGTGTGTGGTGAGAGATGAGGTTAAATGCACATTATTTTTGTGAACTGTAAGGTAGAGTGAAATCTGACCAGATGTTATCTATTCATAGCCAGGCATGAGATTCTCCTTACAATACCTTCCGGATGGCAGGCTGTTTCAAGGCAATGATTTCTGATTGAGTGCTTAATAACCATGTTGCTATCTATAATCTATAATATTTACTTGCTTATAATTTTGCTTAGAAGTCAATGTACATAAACCTATAACCTTGATACGGCATGTTGTAGGGGAAAAAAAGCCTTGAATTCTTAGTGAGAGTTTTTCTTTTATTTTTCTCCCCTTTTAAGAGTTTTTCAATAAGCTTGTAACTCTGTCATTGAAGTTCAGCAAAACTGGCCTTCACAGGGTGAAGTCATTTGTGGTAGTTAGCTGAATACGGCAGCTGGCCTAGCTTATCTCAGTGCTTAGAGTCAAGAAATGGCAAAACCTTTAAGACTGTGCTTCTATCAAGGATTTGGTCAGAGAGCTTTGATCTCCCAGGTGCCTTGGTAGCTATGGAGGATTACAAAATGATACATTATCTCCATTGACATTTTTCCCTAAAGAGATGATTTCCTTTGTTTTAATTTGAGATAAGAGTTGAAAATTGCTTCAGAGTCTTAGTGCTGGGCCGTATTTAAAAACCAATACATGAACCTTAATTTTAGTCACTTGCAGCAAATGTGCTCACTCCACTTCCTAGTGTTTTGAAGTGCAGTTATGAAAAATCAATCAATAATGAAACTCAAGTTTCTCCAGGCTGTGGTGTATGACCATCTCATGGGGAATATAGTCACAATGAAAGTAGCAGGTTTTCTCTTTTTTCACAACAGAATTGTAGTTCCTCTTCTCTTTTATTATGTTGATATTTCATCCTGAAATGTTCTTGCTTGTGTTGTACATCTTGCTGCTCCTGTGGCTCAGTCGCTTCAGTTGTGTCCAACTCTGTGCGAGCCTATGGACTGTAGTCCACCAGGCTCCTCTGTTCATGCTATTCTCCAGGCAAGAGTACTGGAGTTGGTTGCCAGCCCTCATCCAGGGGCTCTTCCCAACCCCAGGGATCGAACCTGAGTCTCCTGCATCTCAGGCAGATTCTTTACCACTGAGCTACCAGGGAAGTGCGTGTTATTCATCTTAAGCCCTTGCAAAAATTCTGCAATTCTTTTAAGCATTGAGTCTTTACTTTTTACATCACAAAGTGAGACTTAAAACATTTCCTGAATATGTCTTGCAAAACATCTGAGAATTCTCCTGAATGACTTAAAATAACTTTGGTTTGTTTAAACCAGGATGCAAGCAAACCACTTGCCAATTTATTTCACTGAAGACTTTTTAAGTCTCCTTTAATCTGGAATAGTAGCTTTTCCTCACTCCCCTTTTCATGGTTGTGTTGGTCAGTTGTCCTATAGATTATTTCACTGTAGCAGATGCTATTCGTGCCCTGCTTATATTCCTTCCGCACTCATTGTTCTCATGTACTCTGACCCAAAAGACTCCAAAAGAAAGCAGCTTACTATGACTCTGCCCTTGGGCTTTCTTGTCTCTTTCTACCATCAGCCATGTACCCTCTTCCTGTTACCGAAAGTGGTAGAATGACTGCTTACCACTCAAAAGCAAATAAAGAGGCAAGTTAGTGGAAAGGAAAGTTTGGTTTATTTAGGAGCCTGGCGGGGAAGTGGAGGAGGGTGGCCTCCTGTCTAAAGACCAACTTTCCCCACTGACAGTCAGTGGGGAAGATGGAGGGAGGGGGCTATATGCCAAAACAGCACAGTCAGCTCTGGCAGTCATCTTGATATTAGTCATGCAGTGTTCTGATTAGCATCATCTTGATTGGTTTAAGTATAGGTAAATCTTTCATTCCAGGATTGGTTTGTTACCATTTCTTAGAGACAAGTTCTCAGAATTGTTGCATATTATGTCATGGCTTCAGTCTTGTCCTCCTGTAGTTAACTTCTTCCACCTGGTGGAAATATCTATACGACAGCTCACAGAATATGGCTCAGAATATTATCTGTCACCCTTGAGAAAGAACTAAAGATCTTTTTTTTTTGGAACTAAAGGTCTTGATTTTACTTGATTTAATGACTAAACTCGTTATTTGGTCTCATTTGACTGTTTTCCTTTGTTTCTGCATTTTCTCACTTCTTTGATTAACCTTATTCTTCAGTTAAAGTTTTTCTACAGAAGCTGGGGACCTGCGGGGCAAGGACCATAGAGTCCAGCTCCATGTCACTCCCACTCCACCACCCCAAGCAGCCTTCAAGCAATGACTGAAGTGAGTTAATAGAGGATATATCTTCCTAGCCATTTGGATAACTCTGAGATTAAGTTCATAAACTATTGATGACAGGAGCATTCAAATGAGAAAATCTTCTGAAGATGTAGGATCAGAACACAGGTGAAATCTATTCCCTCCTTCGTGATATGAAGGATAGCATTAATATCACATTGTTATTGTGAACACTGAGTAGAGAGAAAATTTTGGAAAAAAATTTTCCCATAAGAAAGTCCTAAACAATGTTAGTAATTACCACAGCAGTCTGTCATTCTGAAGACAAACATTAAATTGTAGAGCTACTTTTCCTTATATTTAATTTGAAAGTATTTTATTTTTAAAATTCATAGGTTTAAGTCATTATAATTTGCAGGTTCTATGAAATGCCATGTACAGGCAAAGAAGGAAATGCCTTTGAAAGGGAGAGATATATTTTTCTTTATCCAAAAAGACTTCATTTGCTGCAGTTCCAGAGAATCTTATTTTAACTTTAATTCACTGATGCTTTAATAGTGTTAATCTGAAGCAATGGAGACAGCTTTATTAATTGGAATCTTTCATTACAGCCATGATTTCTTTGCTAGGGGAGTAAATGGCCTATGTTTTTTAAAAACATTCATTAAAATGTCAATAAGTATCAATCAGAGAAATCATTTCCAAAATCTTTTAATCTTAAAAATAGGGTGAAAAGAACCTTCAGGCTCATTTCTTTGTGCCAACAAGGGCTGAGATGAGCAATGTCTTGAGTTAGAGCCCAGAACTGGCTGAAGAACTGCTGGCTGATTCAGTTTAATGCACAGTTTTTTATTGTCACTTGAAATTAAAGAGCTAAGCCAAAGTTTTAAAAAAAATACTTACATAAGAGAAGAGCAGCAGCTCATGCAGATCATTTGCCAAGTTGTCCTTTATAGGATAGAAGGCATACAAAAATGCAGTTTTTATAGGAGTTTTGACAGGCCTACCATCCTCATTCATGTTTGTGTGTCTTAGATCATTCCAAGGGTCTAGGGACAGAAATAGGTCATCTCCCCAGAAAAATGCTCATATTTACAAATATTTTTACACACTCTTTTGAAGCATTCTTGACATACTTCCTCCCCTAAAGTCCATAGATTTTAGGTAATGAACTGCTCGTTTAGGTGTTCAGTTCCCAGAAACGGTCATCAGAAGGGCAATTCAACTTTTTATCTTGAGTTTGAGCCCTGATGTTACGTAAAGCTGTGTTATAGTTTGGTTTGAAAGAGGTCTGAATTTCAAGGGATGATGTGATCAATACATTGGCTTCCATACTGGGATATATCCACTCATACTTATTTTACCTAATCATTCAGAGGAAACAAAGCAGTCTTTCAATTCAAAATTAGTTTGAAAAAACCTAATGAAAAAATAAGACTCCCCAGGAAATTGGATATAGGCATTAGAAAGCAGTTCAAGAAGCAGACAGGCATGGAATATATTTCCATGAATGTCCTTCTAGGTCCCAGCTGGATAATGAAAACCTGAACCCTTCACCTGAAGAATAACAGGAGGGGTTTGGATCAGAGAAGTACTGTGTTTGTTCTCTGCATCTATCTTCTGTTTCTAAGCACATGCTCTCTAATTCAGGAATTGAGTTTCTACTTTTTACCTTAGAATAGGTCTGGACATTTAATTTCTTGATTTTATTTTTAAAATTCAGCACATTTCTTTCCTTTATTGGGCACAGTCAGCACCATCTGAAGTTTGCTTCAGTGGAGCTGAGGGTAAGTATATTCCTAAGATGACTTATGTACTTGGGAGCTTCCTACTATTTCAAAGTAAATACATGTAGTTATAAGAAGGCACCCCTAATGATAGCCAATTAACTTCCCCACATTTGTAAGGTATATATAATTCATAAAAGGCTTCCATATTAATGACCTATGTTCTGAATGAAGGACAGGCATTATTATGTCCAGCTTATGGGTAAGGAAATGGAGGTTTACAAATATTTGAGGCATACTGTCAGTAAATGAGAGCTGAAATTACACCTTGGCTCTCTGACCTTTATGTGAATGCTTAAGTTCTTAAGTGTACTTGAAAGTCCATTTTTTCTTTTATTCATATGTTGGTTAATTGAATTTATTTAATCATAGTTATTGTTGTGACTAAATATTACCTCAGGCCCATTTCTGGCTGCATTTCCATCCTATTAGTCCTTGGATGGATTGGGTGGATTTTAGGCCAGAACTAGTCTGAATTCTGCTTCTGAATCAGTTTGTCTCATGAAGAAAGTAGTCCTTTTGTTTTTAAAGGTTTCTACATGAATTACTACATCTGTTTGATGTCATCCTCGGAAAAACAATTCATCCATGAAAGGTCATTTCACATCAGCTTTACAAAAGAGTAATCTTAATTCTGTATGAACTCATTGTATAAAGAGTTGTAGTTATAATAAAAACCCATCGTCAAGAATGCCAGAGGAAAAGCCTGCTGCTCATACCTGTGTCATTTTTACATTCTTGGTGCCTCAGAGTGCATGGCACTGGGCGGGTGTCTACTTAATTGAATATTTCAAAAAGTCACCACATTGGTCTTGTGGAAATAACATTTGAATTTAAGAAAACATTTCCCAAAGTTTCTAAATTTTACAGAAATCTTAGCCTCCATACAGGAGGAAAGTTCTAAAAGTGCTAAAACATCCTTCATCCTAGTATTGTGCATGAAACAGGACTAGGAAAAAGCAAAAGCAAGCTCACCAAACACATAAATACGCCATGCACTCACCTTGACTTCTCAAAGAACAGGAAAATCAAAACTCTCTTTTCCTGTTTGTGCATCTTTGCTTCTAAATGTTGACCGATTGCTTTTAGGTAAATTTGTGTGTGTTGCTGCCCATTGAAAAATAGCAACAAAACGCCTGTAATGCTGACAGTGGAAAATGCATGCCTCTGTGGTCTGAAGTGCTCAAGCGATACCTTTCTTTCAACTTTATGTAGAGTAGAGCTACATCCTTCTTCTACGTCATTAAGCACTAATTGCCTAATTACAGTGCTTCCGGACACTGTTAAAAATTGTGCCTGAGGCTTTTCAGCAAATTCAACTTTAAAGCAAATGATCCTGGTAAACACAGTACTAAACACAGTTCAAAGTTTCTTCTGGAAAGATTATTTAAGGCCTATTACACTTGCTAGATCCTTAAATTACAAAACACTTGAGAACTTAGTGAGCCTGTTGCCTCTTCTCATGAGGACTTTTTTTCAGCACCAAATTATAAAAGGAACATTATGTATTTGAGAAGAGTAGGCTCAGATCACTTGGCATGTGCACACGCAGGGGTAGGATGCTGGGAGTTTCCCCATAAACCACTAAGTAAGCAGATCTTAACCTGAAAGCAGTTTCCTTTATCTTAGGCCATTTTGAAGAGGGATAATGAGTTGTTCTTTATCAGGGCATTATTTATAAATACAGAGTTAAAAGTTTATCTTAAAAAAATACTCTCCTTGTGTTAAAATACAGTCATGTAAGCTATAAGGGATTTGAGTGCGTGCTAAATCATTGCATTATTTGAACATATTCCTTTCTTAAAATCTGTGTGGAAAATTTTATCAAACATTTTGCATTATTGAGAATATGTAGCAACCATTGAGGACTGTGAGGCATCTTCTCATACATTTCTTTTTAGTTTTTCTTAGCTCTCGGCTAGCATTTCCAGATCCATTTTACAGAAGAGGAAGCTGAGGCTTGGATGGACAAATACCCTTGTAAGATCACACTACTGGTAAGAGGCAGGAGCATGGGTGTTATGTATAGGTCAAGTTCTTGGACTCAGTTGCAATGTGTGTGTGTGTGTGTGTGTGCGCGTGTGCACACATGGCTGGGAGTTGTCCCACAAACCACTAAATAATTCTTGGACACCAGCAGGGTGTCTAAGAATCCCACTCAATTCAGTTCAATTCTGACTTTATCTGTTGTACCTAAATATAGCATCAGGTTCCACCATCAGTCCTATAAGATTGTCCTCCTGCCCCCATTTCAGACACCAGTTGCAAGCACAGGCAGTTACCTATACTTCTGACAACTGGCTGTGAATCAGAGTTTCCCACAGTCTCCTCCCCAGGTTTGAAAAATTTGCTACAGCAGCACACAACTCAGGGAAACATTTTGATTCCTAGGTAACCTGCTTATTACAAAAGGATATAATTCAAGAATAGCCAGATGGAAGACATGCAGAGGGAAAGGTATAGGAACGGGCTCAGAGTTTTCATGACCTCTCAGAGTGAGCCATTCTCCCCAAATCTCCATTGCTCACTAACCAGGAAGCTCTCCAAACCCTATCCTTTTGGATTTTTACGAAGGCTTCATTACACAGGCATGAAGGATGCAATCAATGGCCATTGGTGATTCAATTTCTAGCTCCTCTCCCCTTCTAAGAAGTCAGGGGATGGGACTAAAGTTCCAAACCTGTAAGCACATGTTAAGTTCTCCTGCTAATCAGCCCCTATTCCTAGGTTGAGGGGGGGGGTCCCCAAATCACCTTATTAAATATAACAAAAGACATCTTTATTGCTTCCATCACTTAGAAAATTCTGAACTCTGTGCCAGAAAAGAGGACAAAGACCGAATATATATTTCTTATTATAAATCACAATATCAGTTAAAAATAAAAACAGTGATGGTATTTATATAGAAGTTAGGGCAGAAAGGGAGATTTTAAAAATTAAAAGAAAGATCTATAAAATATGCTGATAAAAATTTGATTATAAATATATTTTAAAATTTGGGATATATTTCAATTAAATATTTTAAAAATCTTTTAGCAATTTTTAAATTTTTAGGCATACAACATAGTGATTTGATGTTATACTCCAGATGAAGTTATTATAAAATGTTGACTATATTCTGTGTGCTGTACATTACATCCTTGAATCTTATTTATTTTATACCTAGTAGTTGGTACCTCAAATCCCTTTCCCTATCTGTTTCACCCAACTCCTCTTGCCCACTGGTAATGACTAGTTTATTCTCTTTATCTGTGAGTCTGTTTCAGTTTTTGTTATATTTGTTTGATTCAGTTTTTAGATTCCATATATGTGAGATAGTATAGTATTTGTCTTCCTCTGTATGACTTATTTCTAAGCATAATACATTCCAGGTCCATCCATGCTGTTGCAAAGGCAAAATTTCATTCTTTTTTCTAGTTGAGTAGTATTCTATTTTTGTTTCCATGAAATTAATTGACACAGTTGCCTATCCTGGCCTCGAAGGCATGTCCTTGTGTGAGAGTGTTCCTATGCAGTCCGGGTGTTCCGATGGTTTAGGCGGAAGAGCTAGATCTAAAGTGAACACAGGCCATGTCTTCTCCTGGCTGTGCTGCAGCTGGTGTCTTGGTGCAAGGTGTGGCTAGGGATGGAGAGGCTATAGCTAGAGCCAGGTGTGAGCTGGGGCTTCTCTTGGGCTCAGTAATAATCTCTGCTGTGGTTGGGGGGGTGGCCAGGGCTCAAGGGCTTGGAGCTGGCCTCCTGAGCTGGCTTTGCTCCTTCCTTTGTGTATATGCACACCCGCGATGGCAGTTTCTGCCCTGGCTAGAGGCAGGGCTGGGGCCCAAGCTGGTTCCCGTCCTCCTCTGATGCATGCCCACACATTGGCTGTGGCAGCCTCCTCCTTCGTGGGGAGGCAGGCGGGGCTGCAGCGGGATGCTGATGTGCTGGGGGGCCTGTGGGCTGTCCTGGCAGGATGGCCAGAGCGTGAGGCAGTTTTCAGTCTGCCGCTTCTGTGCTGAGATGGGGAGTGAGCAAACCTGTGCATGCGTTCATTGAGAGTGAAGTCTTGGTTTTTCACACCCCTCTGTTAAGCCCCACTGATATTCAAATCAGTTAAGGTGATTTGACTTCCTGGTGTTAGACCAGTTGCCTAATTTGTTGCTCGAACCCCTCACTTCAAAGGGAAGCTCCCCAAGCCTGTGATATCCTCTTCCTCTTGTGGGTCACCTGCTAGGGGTGTGGGTCCTGCCTGACTAGATCACTTCTCCCCTTTCTACCATACTCAATGTGGTTCTTTCTTTGGAGCCTTGGCTATAGGAGAGCCATTCTACTAGTCTTCAGATCATTCTCAGAGAATGTTGCTCTGTATTTATTTGTAGTTTTGATATGTTTGTGAGGGAAGGTGAGCTCAGAATCTTCCTATTCTACTATCTTGATCCCATCAGTCTCACATTTATTTTAAAATGACTCTCCATCTTTTATATT
Organism: Cervus canadensis; assembly: GCF_019320065.1. Taxonomy (NCBI): domain Eukaryota; kingdom Metazoa; phylum Chordata; class Mammalia; order Artiodactyla; family Cervidae; genus Cervus; species Cervus canadensis. The sequence goes on from NC_057399.1 coordinate 49,282,599, forward strand.
AGTCTAGGTTTCAAGTATCAGATTTGCACAAAGTGGGATTCACCTGCAGCATTTAGAACTATACCTATATAACACTTGTTATATCCTTTAACATATATAATTCATATAATCCATTCACCTCTCTTGGTCTTCCTAGTTAATAGAGATTGTGGTGTCCTTCATCGTATTGACAATATATTATGATATTTATATCAAATATTACCTTTGTAATATTTCTTTCTGCCCTTCCCTGACCTATTTGAATTTATAGTTAAGTTGTACACATAATTATGTACTTCAAATGTAACAGAAATAGTCTTGATTTTCATCACCAATAGTTTCTCTTTTGGTGTATTTTTTAAGTTTTTTTTTTTTTTTTTTTAGTTTAGACTGTGAGAAAATCCAGAAGTAGGTAAATTTACTCAGAAGGGTCAGCTCAGAAGTTAGTGTTTATGTATATTTGATTGACTACACCAAACCAAATCAAGGAAAAAAAAAGAGTTAAAAAATCTCTCAAGGGAAAATCTTAAGAAAAAACTTACTTTTGGTGTAGAATTGCCTTGTCCATAGTAGGCATACAAAAATACTTCTTGAATTGAATAGATTATTCCTTGTTAAAGGCATTTCTTTGTTACAATCCTGACACTGATATATGATTTGACAATTCTGCAAGTTGGATTTTCTGAAAAGCATACTCAGATAGCAGTTGGTACCAACTTCTGGTAGGGAGTGTTCTTAGGGAAATAGCTAGGAATGGGCAGAAAGAAAAGTCAGTCTACAGTGTAATATCAAAGACTTCAGCCAACCCCTTAGGGAGCTTTGAAGATGGGTTGACCCTTCTGATTTGTGTCTTATTCTGGCAAGAGAAACTAGACCTTTATAATCTGGAACTGACCACTTATTTAGTATGAACTTCCCTACTTCCTTCCTAGTAAGAGTCTGACCTTGGCCAAAACAGCTGACTCCAGCTAAGGGCATTTTTCTGTAGAAATAGCAGTATTTCCAGTGGCTGGAATAATAGGAATAAATCCTGGTTCTTTGTAGGAGGATCTGAGAGGTACACACTGGATTCTGTAGAGGTAGGGAACTAAATTCAGCAAAAATGGCAAAAAGCAGTATTTTGACCTTGTCATTTCTTTTTCACATCCCACCTTTCAATCTCTAATTCTGTCAAAGGACAGGCATTTTTATTTGTTTCTTTACTTTCAATACACAGGTAGATTTGCAAGGTCTGACTTGACTAATTATTCTGACAATTTCCTATTCATTATTTCACAAAGCAGGGGGCCTCATTGGACCATCAAGCCTGTAAATTTATGATTGTACATCAATTGGTGAAATATAATTGCTAGCTGCTGCCTCTGGGCTTAGGGTGCACTGGATAAGCCAGGATGTGTACAGTTAGCCCCAAGGTTTGCTCAGGAGCACGCGGCCATCCGACAAGTAAAGGAACTTTGCAGTAATTGAGAAAATGAACACCTTGGGTTATTTTCTTGCTGGCAATAGTTAGAAGCTCTTATCATTGAACTGCCCTGTCTTGTTTCTCATTATCTATCAAAAGCTTTGCCAGGAAAGAAGCTATTTGGCACACATTGAATTTTAGCTTGTTTAAGGGTGAAGAAGGTGATTTACAAGAAATGTTAAGTTCTAACTCAGTACAGATTCAGGGCTTTCGATTTTTATATTTTCTATAATTTTTCATTACATGGGTGAGATGGTGGAACTTAACCTGCAAGTTCTAAAGATCTTCTAAAAGTTTACATACTATTTAGCTATATATACATCTGGACATTTTCTTTGCTTTTTTACTGAGCATATATAGCTGTAATTAGATGTTCAAAGTGACATACAATACCAGAAAGCTTAGAAATCATTGCACTAAAAATAAAACAAAATAAGACAGGATTCATTCATTCATTCTCTGATTTTTCAAAGCTCTTATCTCTATATCATGCTTAAAGATGTATTTGGACTCTCCGTAAGTACCTTCTTCAAGTTTTCTACAACTCATTCATCACAAGCAAACCCAATCACTGTTTTCTCTATTTCTGTTAATACCACAGTCATTTAATCCTTCAGTTTAAAAATCTAGGCATTATTTCCTTCTCTTTGGCTTTGTTCCCCACTTCTGAGATCCATGTCATGATGTGATTGAAAGACAAATTATCTTATTTCCTAGAAATCCACTTATCTTGGTGGACTCTTAGTACACTGCTTCTCACAGTGCTTCATGAAAATTTGCTCAATAAGAAATAGTTCTGGAACAGGATAGTTATAAGAAAAGAGTAGAAAATATTTCTTTATGTTAGGACAGAAAGAGCCAGTAAGGTCTAGTTTGTGGGGAAAGTACTTAGATAGTTTTTTGCTTTGTGGTGGATGAATTAGGAGAGGGCCTTTCAGAGATCAAGCTGAACCTTGCTGCCTTAGCTCAATTGATTGTACAGGGGAAGTTATGTGAACTGGAATCAGTCCCATGTAGGCTGGGTTTCAGAGGTCAATACCCTTTGAGAAGACTTGCTGTGAACTCTGCTCAGTAGCAACACTTCATACCTAGAGCAGCAAAAGGCTGCATTTAAATTCACAATTTGGAGGAAACACAAATGTGAAGTGAACAGTTAGGTCACACAGGCAAAAATTCTTGTCCCTAGCAAAGTTAGGCAGATTTTCCTGGTGTCTTATGAAGTTTACCACACATTCCTGAGCAGGAAGCTGCTCTTCTAAGACCTCCCTTTCAATTTCCCATGTATCCTTACAATGAATTAATTGTAAGCAATGAATTGGAAGCAATTTGCTTATCTCTTCCTTGAAACTCTTGAGAATCTTGCTAGGCTAATAAAACCTTTCCAACTTAGAGGAAATATTGCCCTGCCAATGAGCTTACAGGTGTTGATTGATGCCTGAGAGTCCAGTCACAAGGTAGAAAGCCTTTTATTCCACTAGGAAAGATGAGGAATAAGGGAGGAAAAGAAGGAAGTCAATTTTTATTTATTGGGAATCTATTATGGGACAGGCACTATACTAAGCCCTTTATTTAGATTATCTATTTGTATACATGACACTACCATCCAAGGTAGATGTAACTATTCCAGAACAGGAAATTAGTGTCAGTGAGTTTATGCAACTTGCCCAAAGTCAGTTATCTTTCCCTTAGGAGAATTTGTCATTTACCTATTTTCCCTCAGCTCCAAGTCAACTCTCCTATGACTTCTTTGTCAAGGATGTTCTCTTTTTATTTAGTCATTAAGTTCTGTCTAACTCTTTTGTGACCCTGTGGAATGTAGCCTGCCAGGCTCCTGTGTCCATATGGGATTTTCCAGGCGAGAATACTGTAGTGGGCTGCCATTTCCTTCTCCAAGGGATCTTCCCAAGCTAAGGATCAAACCTGCGTCTCCTGTATTGGCCAGGCATATTCTTTACCACTGAGCTACCAGGGAAGTCCCTGTTGTCTTTTAGGGTCTGCCAATAGGGGCACTGAGAGAGACTGGAAAGTAAGGAAGAGGGAGAGGACTTCTCTCCCGTTTTGCCTATTTCTACAGTGTGAAGTGGGCTTCCCTGGTGGCTCAGTGGTAAAAAAAAAAAATCCACCTGCCAATGCAGGAGATAGGTTCAATCCCTGATCCAGGAAGATTCCCCTGGAGAAGGAAATGGCAACCCACTCCAGTATACTTGCCTGGGAAATCCCATGGACAGAGGAGCCTGGTGGGCTACAGTCCATGGGGTCATAAAAGAGTCAGACATAACTTAGCAACTAAACAACAACAGTGACAACATAGTAGGAGGCCCTAGCAGCAAAAGTTGGTTCCACCCTCTAATTACTTTTAGCACCCTAAGAAGAGTGTCTTCATACCCTCTTGGGGTACCAGCCATGGCCAATGATGTGCCCTGTCCTTAGAGGGCTAAGCACCAATTCCTAAGGCTCCTGGTTCATGCTCATAGGTTCCTGTAAACTCTCTGCCTTTTCTTCTTTCAGTCTTAGGGTCGTAACTGCTTCTTGCCTAGTCTACCTCACAGCTCCCTTCTTTCTATTTTAGTCATCCAACACCTGTGGTACCAATTTCCTATATTAAGCCCTTTGTGTGTATTTATATATATATATATATATATATATATATATATATATATATATATATATAAAGGAAGAAGAAAGGGAAACAAGAAAACCCAAGACAAAGAAGGGGGAAGGAAAATAAACTTTGCCACTTCCCCTTCTTCTTTCTACCTCCTTGGCTAGAGTACCATACAGCTCACAATCTCTTCCCAAATACTCAGCTGGCTCCCAAGGCTGAAGCCTGGGATGGACAGGGAGCCCACGAAACTCTAACCAAACTGGAGGTGGGCAGGGAGAGATGCTCCGACTTACTCTGCTCACAGCTTACTCTCCTCACAGCGCTCCCTCCTCACCCTCTCCTCACCTGACAGGGGAGCCCCTGCGGCCTGGACTCTAGGCGAAGCCGCCACCAGGAACCCCTCTGCCAACCCCCACCCTGCACCCTGGGAAATGCAGTAACTTATTCTCAAAGGCTTTAAACACAGAGATCCTCTCAGCAGCCGTGGGCCTGCCCCTTGTCCCAACCCTGCTACATGGGGGTCCAGCCTCCGAGACCGGCGCTGCCCACCAATGGCAAACACAAAGTTCTTTTGAAAAAAACTGAAACACACACACAACCAAAAAAAGAAAAAAAAAAAAAAACACAAGAGAGAGAGAGCACGAACTCTCATGTGGGAGAGATGGAGAGACCAGACCTCTTGAGGAACGAACTAATGACAAACTTGGAAAACACAGAAAAAAAAAAAGCCTGAAAACTCTCCCATCAAACAAGTGTGTTTTTTTTTTTTTCCTGTTTGTGTCACTCCCCACCTCACCCCATTTTAAGGGTCTCTTTGAACCACCTTGTCTCTGGAAGAATGGCTTTAGTCCTTGCTTGGGTACATGGAGACTGCCAGCCATACAGCCCTGCCCTGGCTGTGCCCAGCCATAAGCTGGTAATGGGGAGAAGAGCCTGGAGGCTGGGAGAGACCCAGGACAGGTAACATCCCCTCATTCTCAGCTGTGGGTTAGAAAAGTCAGTGTCACTGAAAGTGGCTTGGCCATCTCAGGAGGAAAGGGGTGGACTGGACTGGGCAAAAAACAAAAAACAAAAAAACAACAGATATATATATATATTTTATATATATATATATATATTTTTTTTTTTTTTTCCCCCACACTGTGTGGCTTGTGGGATATTAGTTCTCCCATAAGGGATTGAACCTGGGCCCCCATTGTAAGAGCTCAGAATCCTAACTACTGGACAACCAGGGAACTCCCAAGTCCTTTGTGTTTTGAAATATCTCAGTGGTTTCTGTTTTCCTGACGAGATGTAGATTGTGTGTGTTTGTATGTCTAACTGTGGAGTGGATACACACGCAACTGGGAGTACCAAAGGCTGGAGGAAACTAGAATGATCTCTGATCTGGTCCAGTAAACTGCTGGCTGCATCAGAGGAGTGTTAGAGGAGGCGTTATCTTGACTGAGAGGCTCTTGGAAGAAAATGTCTGATTTCCACGTTATCCACAGTTAGAATATCTCTTAAAGCAGGGAAGTGTAAGGTTTAAAGAGATGCTTTAGATGACATATCTGTTTAAAGAGAATGCAAAAGGCCACACAGAGGAATCAGGTTTTCATATTGTGGCCTCTTTTCACTAAGTCAGGCTGTAAAAGAAACTCATTTACATATTGATCCATTTTACTGGAGATACCAAAATAGTCTGCCCTCATGTGTCCAATCCCTCTCTTACTTTCAGAGAGCTTGGGGTGAAATGGCATGTAAGATTTGTTCCTCCCCTCATCCGAAAATTACTCAGTTTTTCTTTCCACTCAAATGTCATTGAATGCTTTCAACTGTTTTCTAAGGGAACAAATTACCTATTTATTGAAATGAGTTAACTGTAGCTTGCTGACAAACAGTATTTCATTTTCAGGAGCAGCTGTCAGACTTTTAAAACATGAAAAGCCCATCAAAAACATTTTAGAAAGTACAGCCAAAACCTTATAAGTGCCTTTCTAAAATCTGTTCTGCTCAGATGTACTCAAGGTAATTAACTGCTGTAGTAGTTTTTGTATTCTGGGCAGAGGATTTTGGTTCTGTTTTTTGTTTTTGTGTGTGTGTTTTAGAAGTTTTCATGGATATATTCTTAAGTTCAACAAATGTACACTGCATGAAGCAGTGAAGATAAAAATGACCATATTACATTGGAGACCTACAATCTGCCCAAGGGTAATGAAAATTTCTTCCACATTGGGGTGGCATGGAGCACCCTTATTTATCCCTCTCTTTTGCTTATAATTCCCTTTTACCCAGTCCTCCAACCTTATTTTTGGGTAGAGCCCTTTGGGAGCACACCAGATGGAATGATCAAAAGCCCAGGTGGGAGTGAGAGGATCCCTTAATGCTAAGCAGTTTGGAGTAGAAAAAAAATTTCAACTGGATACCCATTTTCTGAAATGTATTTCATGTAATCTTGCCCCACAGTTACTCCATGAAAATAGCATTTCTATAGTCACTCACATGAGGGGAATGAGACACATTTTGACCCTCACTTGGAGATTTGGGGCTTCCCAGGCGGCGCTAGTGGTAAAGAACCTGCCTGCCAGTGCAGGAGACATAAGACACATGGGTTCAATCCCTGGGTTGGGAAGAACTCCTGGGGGAAGGCATGGCAACCCATTCCAGTATTCTTGCCTGGAGAAGCTCCATGGACAGAGAAGCCTGGTGGGCTGCAGTCCATGGGGTCGCAAAGAGTTGGACACGACTGAGCTGGAACACAGCACAGCAGAGTGACTTAGCACACATGCATACACTTGCAGATTTAGCACATAAGTCATAGGCTAAAGACTCTCAGACGTCCTTCAGTAAAGGAACTCATCTAACTTTGCAGAAGGAAGGAATTTCCACATTTATGTGACCATGGAGCATCTCATTCCTTTTACATTTTGTATGGTGCAACAATCCAATTATACTTGGAACACATGTTTGGGATATTGTGTATAAATGAAAGAAGGAAGAGGAAGACATTTAAAGGTCCTTCAGTTAGTGAAGCCAAAGGAAGATTAGCTTTATATATAGTCATATATACTATCTGAAAAATGGAAGACATCTTAGATCAGTTAGGACTTTCTGTTGAAAGGGCTAAGAAAATGGTTTTGAAGGTTAAAGAGAAAAGGAGAATTTAATATTTCACAATGCTGAAAACCTGAGGGTAGCTGTGGCTTCAGACGTGGCTGAATTCAGGGACTGAGCAGTTTTCCTTCACCTGCAGTGCTACCATTCTGCTCCGTGTTCTTGTATAGTTTCTGCAAGTTCATTGTCTCTGTTTGTGGGGGCATGGTAGCTACCGAGTCTCCATCCCTTCATGTTTTCAGAATAGAGCCCCCCTGTTTGGTGGAAATAGTAGTGGACCCTTTCAGGATAAATGAATTGAGAGGGAAGGCATTGAGGACTGTTAAAAAGAAACTGAGGATGGTTACTATAATAAGAGGAAATGGATGCTGGGGAAGACACACAATCAAAATGTCAAAATGATAATCTAGTGCATCTTCCTGCCCTGTTTTTTACTGTTCTGACAGGAAGAAAAAACCCTTAGAGCATGCTCTAAAGGTATGTGTGGTTATTTGAGTGACTGGAGAAGGGGAGAAGCTTGGAGTGTTGACCTGATTCTCAGACTGCGCTGGAACAGATGGGAAAGATATCCTGGTTAGGAGCAATCACTGGTGAAGTAAAAGGGGAAGCAGAGGCCCTCAGAAGGAAAGAATCTGTTGAACTATTAATGTCTCCTATATAGTTTGGAAATGTGGTCCTAGTAGTTTGCACTAACAGGAGCTCCCAGAGTCAAGGAAAGAAGAATCTGAAGAAGACACAGAAGGAAAAAGGAAGCCCATGATTGGCCCATTTTGAATATAATTCCTTTGGTTGCCATCCTCAACCCAGTGTCTAATACCTTACAATTCTGCATTGCTTAGAGGGTTACCCTAAGCTCTTCACTTTGACTTGGAAGTGAAAGCTCTTTGTCTTCACTTTGAAGACAAAGCTCTTCACTTTGTCTCTCTCCCTTCCATATCACCAAGAATAAGTCTCTACAAATGATCACAGAGCCCCTGACCTCTGTGGTTTGGATCTAGGAGTCTCCTTATTTTTGGTGACTGGTGAGAGATGGGATGTGAATTATTATTTATTGTAAACAGGGAAGATACTTTCCTTGCCATTCAAGGTGGTATTTGAGTGATTTCCCTCCCTCTATTCACATCAGTACTTGGTATGTATTAAAGTTCAATGAATGCTCCTGTGAATTTTGATGCTTTTGGGAATTGTTGCCCAAAGAACCTTGTTGGCCAGTCTATAAACTGGCTCCTCCCAATCTTACCAGTCAGAACTTACACTTTATGCTCCATCAATGCAACCCTTTGAAGTTCTCCAAGCATTCCTATGCTGTATACCACTGTCTTGGGTTTGGTTCCCTGGAAACAGCCTGAGATGTGGATTCTTGTGCCAGTATTTACTGAGGAAGTGCTTTCAGGAGAAACCTGGAGTGGAACAAGGGAAGCACAACAGGGCAGGGAAGGAGGCCAGGCCAAGATGTGGGTTCAGCTGGTCCTATAGGGAGATTTTGGAGCATGAATTATACCACAAAGCTTTCCTACCCTGAGATAAGGGGACTGGCCATATCAGTGTATTATTGGTGGTGGGCCACTTTTGGAAAGGGGAGTAACTTAGGCATTTCCAGGCAAGTTCTTTCCCATAGGTTGAGAACAATTCTCAGAAGAATGCAACTGGGAGCTCTTAACAACCCATTCTCAGAGCAGCTGGGAGATCTACTACAATCATTCCAAGTGTTTGCTTACACAATTCACTCCATGAAAAAGCAGCAGCCCCTCCTCCTGTGTTACTGCCTGAAAAGTTGCCCTAATATGGTAGTTTTCAAACCTTACCTATTACATCAGATTCACCTTCTTAAGATTCAGATTGCTGACTCCCACCCTCAGAGATTCTGAGTCAGTCACTCTGGTGTGGAGCCCAATAATGAATAATTCTAACAAGTTCTCAGATAACCTTGATGCTGCTGCTATGAAGTCTACACTTGTTGAGGATCAGTGGCTTAATAAACTCCTTACATCCTTTATAACTCAACTGAGCAGTCATCTCCTTTAGGAAACCTACCTATTCACTCATATCCTCATCACCCTTCCCCTTCATGGATTAGTACCCTTTTTCCTTCACTAACACTCTATGCACTTATTATACTGCTTTGGAATTATACTTGGGAGAGTCTTTGCTCCAGGTGGTAGGCAGAGGGATATGAGGAGTCCATGAGTAGAGTTAAAGGTGATACATGTTTTGACCTTTCAAGGAAAAGCTTTGAATGAATTTACCATAAAAATAAATTCTGTCTTGTTACCTTGCAAATCCTTGAGGGCAGCACTCTGTCTTATTCATCCTATTACTCCTGGCCCTTAGAACCTCACCTGATGCCTTGTAGGAGTTCCAATACAGGTTTGCTGAATTAAACAATATCAATCTTGTTTAGGATTGGTATCATGGAAAAATAAGTTGAACTTACCTAAGTTAAATACATACATAAATTAAAATATGTTCAACTTACCTATGGGAAAACATGTCAACCTAGAGTAAACTTTTTGAAACTAATTTATTTTCCAGTTGAAGGTTGCCTTCTCTAGTATGCTATGTCTGTTCCTAAACATACAGAGAAAGACATTAACCTGACTTTTTGTACACAAATGAGTCACTTCCAAAAATAAGCACTGTTTCTTGACCAACACTTACTTAATTCATCAACCTGTAATTTGCTTTTGGAAAAATCATCTCATAAAATGATGATGACTTGAGGTTTAAGAAATCTGGCGCAGAGCTAGAAAAGAAGTAAACTTTGTGGCAACATTGCAAAGAACAAAATGCAAACTGCAGTTAGTTTTGGTAGCTGTTAAATGCAAGCATTCACTGTAGCAGACAGTCTTTCTTTAGAAAATACAGGCCAATGACAGAAGATAACAAATAGACACCCTTCTCTCCAGAAGAAACATAATAATTGGGGGGGAAATTAGCGAAAGGTGACTTTGGAAGAGTGGCTGGAGAGTATATAATGTAATGACTGTTCAAGGTGTATATTCATCAAAGCTGTTGACATGGTTCTCTTATTAGCTAATATGTAAAATGTTGTTTTAAGGAAATGGTGCCTCTGTAAAATACCAGAGGCAAGAGGGTCTGGAGTAGCTGCCATTAAACCTCTTTGCTAATTGGACACACCAGCTACTGCTATCACATTAATCTGCGGCCTTACCTGACAGGCTAAACAGTCTGAGCTAACAGAACATTTAGAATTAATGTGTTTACTTTAAGAAACACAAAGTCTGATTCAATTAGCATTCAAAATCATAGAGGCTACAGAATTAAATGTTGGAGGCTTTTCTTTCTTTCTTTTTCTATTTGGTAGTCCAGTGTTTACAAAACTTACATTAATGATGAAGCGATGTAATTTTTTTTGTCTTGGAGGCTGAAAGCATAAAAAAATTGGATTAAAATTATGAAGCTACTCTGACATGATATATTAAAGAGCTCTGAATGATGCCCAGGGATGGAGGAGAGAAGAAAAACACTTGAGTAAGTAAACAGAGTTTATGAGACTTGTTTATGCCAGGAAAGCAGGATGAATATTTCTGACTAAAAGTTAATTAACTATTTTGCCTCAGTGAGCCAATTTGTCGTCCTAAACTTTGATTCATTAACTGCAAACTGAGAGAGTTGCTTGTTCCTTGGTGTACTCATATACTGCATTTGTGTTAAATGGTGCCATGAGATATTGCCTGCTCTATCCAATTGAAACTAACGGAAAAGGCTATTATACTGAAAGTAAGACTTTTTAAGTAGCAGTAAGTAGATGGGTACTCTTTCAGAGCTATGCCCCAAAACTATATAGCTTAATTGCAAAGCTAATCAGCCCTTATCAAGTAAAATGAGGGTATAGCAGGATTTTTGAATCTGTACATTAAATGGGGCATGAAAGTTGCCCAGTTGGAGATTCTATAGTCTTAAGTCTTGTGAACTTACCAGCAGTACTGCTTCAGTTTTTGCCACTTGGAGACTATAATTTAGAAAAAAGTCTGTTGTGAGGAGAAAATAAATCTCCATTTGTCAAGACATTGGCTTTGTTTCTAATAATGATATGTTTTGTGAAAGTCTGTTTGCTATGTATAAAGGACCTTTGAGCTTATGACTGGGTTAATGAAAAGATAAACATTTAGGAGAAAAAAACCCTGGCCATACTCCTAGGATAGTGATCTTTCAAGTTTTAATCACAGTTGCATCCCAGGTGATGCAGTGGTAAAGAATCTGCGTGCCAACGCAGGAGAGGCAAGAGACAGGGGTTCGGTCCCTGGGTTGGGAAGGCCCCCTGGAGTAGGAAATGGCAACCTGCTCCAGTGTTCTTGCCTGGAAAATTCCATGGACAGAGGAGCCTGGGGGGGTTACAGTCCATAGGTTCGCAAAGAGTCAGATATGACTGAGCCACTGAGCACAACTGTTGCAGGAAGGGGGACCCCTTCCAGGGCCTGAAACTGGGCTCTTGTCTAACACTTGGAAATGAATTGTCTGAGGAGACACATATGCTGACAAAGCAAGAGATTTTCTTGGGAAAGGGCACCCGGGTGGAGAGCAGGAGGGTAAGGGAACCCAGGAGAACTGCTCTGCCGTGTGGCTTGCAGTCTTGGGTTTTATGGTGATGGGATTAGTTTCCAGGTGGTCTTTGGCCAATCATTCTAATTCAAAGTCTTTCCTGGTGGCACACGCATCGCTCAGTCAAGGTGGATGCTAGCGAGAGGGATGCTGGGAAGTGGACGGACACGCAATGTCTCCTTTCGACCTTTCCCAAACTCTTCCGGTTGGTGGTGGCTTATTAGTTCCGTATTCCTTATCAGGATCTCCTGTCATAAAACAACTCATGCAAATGGCTACTATGGTGCCTGGCCAGGGTGGGTGGTTTCAATCAGTGTGCTTCCCCTAACACAACCACACACACACACACACACACACACACACACACACACACACTCTCTCTCTCTCTCTCTCTCTCACACACACACACGACTAACTATATCATAGGACATACTTGAGAATATTTGTGAAAATTCATGTAATTTAGGTAAATTGGGTCTGTAAACCTTAATCCAAGTAGAAGTAGTGGAAATGTTGTTCTTTACAAGAAGTGGTTGCTTTTCTCCACAGTAAAGCATATGGACTTTCTGTCTTACACTGCATCTCTGTCCCTAGTGTGGAGACAGAGAACATTCTGCCCATCTCTGTGAGAAGCCTTTTACTGCATGCAGATTTTAAAGCCCCTTGAACATGGACTAGACCATAAATTCCAAGAAAGTAAGGGCTTTATATGTAAATAGCTGCATACCTAGTTTCTGGAATAATGTTTATGGAATGAATAAAGTAATGAATGAGTGAATGACGAAATGAATGAAGGCTTCAGGGCATTTTAAATATCCTGAGGAGATTATAATGTTGTTTTGGTAAAATGAATAATGAGTTAATCTGGGTTTCCCCAGGGCTTTGAATATTGGGTGCTTGGAAAGTAAGTAAGTGAGTAAGCATGGAGTGTGTGAAATCTCTGTTCTAGTTACTGTGTAACTTTTGGCAAGCTATTTAATCTCTCTAAATCTTAATTTCATCATTCACAAATTAGGGTTAATAATGATAATATCTTTCTCATAGGTTTACTGAAGCAATATTTCATTGAGAAATGAAAAAGTTATTGTTTGTCAAGTGCTTTGCAGAGTTCCTGCTACTTAGCTGCAATTTATGAAGAATTTATGAAGATGCCATGTGCTATGAGGTTATTAATCCAAATGTGGAGATTGTCCCAGAAGAGAGTCAGAAAATGTCAGTATTTGCAGTTGAGGCTCTGTAAAGACAATGGACATTTGGGTTACTTCCACCTGTTGGTTGTTCTGAATAATTCTGCAATGAATGTAGGTGTAGAAACATCTCTTGGAGATCCTGTCCAAGCAGCTGTTTATTCAGTGTTCCTGGTGATTAAATCAAAACCAGATGGAATGGAGCTACTAACATGAGAAAGTAGTTATTGCTTGCTTTGATCTAGCAAATTATTTCTTATTCATTAGAAAGTATGTAAGGCTTCACTGCAAAGATTTGGATGATCCTTAATGTGGATGTTTGTTACGCAGAAATGCAGGCTCTTCATTTCTCTCGGCACCCTCTCCCATTTTCTTGCATCTTAGCTATTATTTTAATGCTTCTGAAGTTTCTGCCTTGTGTTCCCCCTTTTCCTAGGGTTTGATCTTTTCTTCTGTATTAGTCAAGTCCACAGCATCCTCTTATATCTTTGAATTTTCCCTGTGTGTATCTGAGGGCTAGGCATTCACTCCAGTATCTGTTTGTGCTGGGTTTTTTTTTATCCATTTTATTTATTTATTTATTTATTTTTTGGCCATGCCACCTGGCATGTGGGATCCTAGTTCCCCAACCAAGGATCAAACCTGTGCACCCTGAATTGGAAGCGCGGAGTCTTAACCACCCGACCACCAGAGAAGTTCCCTGTGTGTGCTGTTTTGAGCCTCAAGTGTGGAGATAAGCAGTAAGAAAATAGGGGTGATCAGCAGTCTGTTTGCAGTAGGTTTTTGGATCTTCAGCTGTACTCAGAGAATGAATGAATGATTCTGTGAATGGCTCCATGACATCTTGTGCTGTTGGGTTTCTGTTGAACTGTAAATTTGTTGGTCTGTGTTTGAGCAGTACTGCAAAGGACTGTTCATTAAGTGGAGACTTAGAATTCAAGTTGATGTGCATATCCTTGTTCTGATTTCATATAGGACCTAATGGCAGCAGCATAAGGCTATCCATGTGCAGTGAGGATTAGGAGTTTCAGCTATAGCAGAGAGGATGCTGCAGGGCCAGTGATAAAGGCAATGGAAGCCATCTTGGCAGGGAGGTTCAGTGGGGCGCTCCTGAGACATCACTACTTAAGGTGAAAGTACATAATAAAAGGCAGCAGAGATCAAGAAAAAAGGGTTAGAGATCAGGGCAAATGGATGTGTTCAGAGAGAGAGCAAGACTAGGCAAGCTATTTGGACATCAGAAATGGGACCAAAGCAAAAAAAAATTAAGGCATTTACAGAGCTCTTGGATTAATAATATTAATTGTACTAGTAAGAGTTACATTTATTGCCTACTCAATCTGTGCCAGGCAATGTTAGGTACTTTTATGCATTGTGTTATTTAGTTCTTCCTGCACTTCTATGAGGTAAGTTCTATTATTACCTTAATTTTACAAATGAGGAAACTAAGTCTCAGAGAGATTAAGGATACAATTAGTAAATGAATGAGTTGGTTGTCAGACTCAGCACTGCTTTCTGGTTGTGAGCAGATATGAACTGGACTGAGGGAACAAGGAGTAAGTACAGTGTCACTTATTTCACTGTACTGTGCCTTGTAATGAATTTTATGGTGAGTAGCAGGTATCATTTGTCATTTGATTACAATTCAGTCAATGATTTTGCTTGAATAAATGATATTTCAACTTAGTCTCTCTCAAATTCAGTAGTTATTTCTACATAATCAAACAAAAAAAGGATGTAGAAGTAGAAACTTCAAGTTTTGAATTCTTGAGGGACTCTACTTCCAAAATACTCTATCCTCCTCAAATGCATTTCCAAACATACCACAATTATCTTAAATTCTTGTTCAAAGATATTGTCACTGTGGAGAGAGGTATTAGCATTAACTGATGCATGTTTTAAGAGTTAGAAACGTCTAGCTTCCAATCTAGATTTTCTGTTTTAATTTTTCAGTCATATATCTGGTATTAAATTTTTGAAGAAAGAGATATTGGGACAGTGATCTGAGACTCTGAAACTTGAGAAAGAATCTCTCTTTGAGAGGAGGAATGGCAAGATTGCAAATGTGAAAGAGTGAGGATTGGGTGGGATGGGAAGAATGTTGGATTGGGTGCCAAAGGATTTAGGTTTATGTCTGATCTCTGCTGACTCCAAACCTGAAACTGAGCATGGTAATGTTGCATTTTCAGAGTCACCCTGTAGTTCAAATGCAATAGTGTTATATGAGTGTCCTTTGTAAAATATAAATTTAGTAAAGCAAATAGTAGGCATGCATTGTCACAACTAAGTTTCTAAAGCTTAATTTTTTACTTTCAGTGATGGTTCTAGGATTGATTTGGAGAGTCAAGATAAATTCCCAGAACAACTAAGCATAGATTGAAATGGGGATTGTTCATTTGGTGAGATACTTGGTGAAGATGAGACAAGATATTAGACATTCTCTTAGAGATGACTTAATTTCAAATTTACCTACATTCAATTTGAGTGGCTGGAGCTTCTAGTTTCAGAAGTGACTTCTAAGACCCACGAGAGGGAGCTCATGCACTTCTTAGGCTCTGCTGGTTAGCTTTCCAATATCTTATTCAAAACAGGCAGTTGTTGGGGAGGTGAGGTGTGATGGAGAAAATGATCATGAGGAATGAACTCCTTCAAGAAAAATTATTGGGAGATGCAAACTTAATTTCTTCACTATGTTTGAAAGCTATTGAGAAAATTCTGGCCAGAATCCTTTTAACTGTCTCCCTTAAAGGAGAAAGAACTGCTACTACCATTTTAAATTAATTTCTCTGGCTTAACACCCATTCCAAATATTCTCTTCTTGCAAAAGAGCACTGAGAGATGATGATCCAGCAGGAATGATGTCCAATTCCACTTAGCCCAGGCAGCGTTGGGAGGCAACCAGGAATATCATAGTTTTGGCATTTGTGATCACAGCCTGTTTCAGTTAAATATTCAGGGAGAAAGGAGTCTATGCCCACAAATTTAAACAAATGTTGATTGTCTTAAGTACTTTTGTAAAGGCTGTCATAGACTGGGAAAGGATGAATGAGTGTGTGTGTGTATGTGTGTGTGGGGGGGTGGGGATGGTGTGTGTGTGTGTGATGAGGGGATGGGATGGAAGGCAGCATGGACACATCCTCAGTTTTGGTATTTTTCATTTTATGATGTGGCACACTTCTCAGAGTTACAAAACATGATCAAAGGAGAGACATCTAAAAGGCACTA
Organism: Cervus canadensis; assembly: GCF_019320065.1. Lineage (NCBI taxonomy): Eukaryota > Metazoa > Chordata > Mammalia > Artiodactyla > Cervidae > Cervus > Cervus canadensis. The sequence goes on from NC_057399.1 coordinate 49,298,713, forward strand.
AACCCTCTGCTTGTGAAGAAACACTGCCAATGAAAGATGAGTTTTTGGCTCATCCATATCTTGTTATAAATGTTACATTATAATGGAAAAGTAGGCTCAATAATATATTCAGTCAATGTATTATAAGCATTAATCATTATATTGAATGCTTATTTTCCACATAAGCTTTGTGTAAACTGAATTGGTATACATGAAATGGAATTTTATACTACAATCTTATAATAAAATTGGAAATGTATTTTGCTGTATACATTTTTTGACCCAATACCTAATAACATTACTAAGGCAGTAAATCTTTTAAATCAAACAGTTAAAGGAAAATAATGGCTGTTTTGACCAATAATTAACAAGAAAATATTTTACTATCCATTAGTAAATCAGTAATGAAACAAACCACAAAATACCAATTCACGGGGTTAAAGTTTAAATTGAATGAGCTGCAATGAGGTCAAGCTGTTACCAGGAAAGGTCAACTGGCCATCTCCCAAAGGGTCTACATAGGGACATATTCATTGTCTGCAAAATCAGAAACTAGTTCGGGCAACCCTTTTGAAGTGAATCCACTTTGCAAGGATTAACTAATGCATGAATTAAAAAACAATGGGAAATGTAACTTGCAATTGGAATCATCATGATCAGAGAATTATTTTCTAATAGGAAAAGCTCCAAGGGAAGTCACATTTAATTAGAAGCTTGATTTGTGTAAAATTAGCATAGAAAGTCTGATTTAAAATAGTTTGAGGGTTTTTTTTTCCTTAGGTAAGCTGTTTGTCACCATTCCCTATTGCAGGGATAGTTTTTCCAAAGGCATAAAAATATTAAATACCTGGGAGCCAACATCCTTTTCTCTGGACTCTGTTCAGATGGTGAATGAGGCCTAGCTCTGTCCCTCATGAGATTTCCAGTCTGGAAATGTATGATGAAATGCCTAAAATATAAAATAATATCTTAATTGACTTACTAATAACATTTATATCAAGAACTTTTCCATCATCCAGAAGTCCTACCATGACCCCTCTAATCACTAATACCCTTTTTTCCCCCAAAGGTATCCATTGTCACCAAAGGTAAGTTTTGCTATTTTCTGAAAATTATATAAATGGAATCGTAGAGTAATAATTATTTTCTTCTGTCTTCTTTGACTTAAGACTATGTGTTAGGTTCATTGATAATGTTGCATATAGTTTTAGCTCATTTGTTTTAATTGCTATATAGTATTCTACTGTATGACTATATAAAAAAAATCTCTAGGCTAGTATACTAGATCAGGAGTCAGTAGGGTTTTTCTGTAATTAGTAAGATACTAATTATTTTAGGCTGTGTGGGCTGTATGGCTTTTGTTGCAACTATTCATCTTTGATATTATATCATTACAGCAGTCATAGACAATGTGTAAATGATAGCCGTGGCTGTGTTCCAATAACGTACCAAATGAATGACAGGTTGGATTTGGCTTGTGGATCTCCCTTGAATATTTGGATTGTTTTCAGGTTAGTGTTACCATGAAGGAACCTGTGTAATTTCATGTACATGTCTTTTGGTGTTTGCATGTAGGTGATTCCCTTTGATATGCAGCAAGCAGTAAATTACTTTGTTCAGCTTTGGTAGATGCTGCCAACTTTTCCAAAGTGATTTTCTAAACAGCCTAAGTGCTCCATGTTTTCATCAACATGTGAAATTTTCATTTGTTGAAAATTTAGCCCTTTTGGTGGGTGTGTGGTATCATTTCCCTAATGTAAGCCTTTTCTGATATGTCAACTGAGAAAGCCAGTGAATTCTGTCATATGAATGTATACATTCCACTGATTATTCTCTGGGTTTATTTTATTTTATGCAAATGATTACCTGGAATTAAATAAAAATCAGAATATTTAAGTGTTGCAGTTCAAAACAAAAATATAAAAATACTGAAATTTGGCTTAGCTTTGAGAACAGTGGAGAGAGGGGATATATGTATACATATAGCTGATTCACTTCCTTGTATAGCAGAAACTCATGAGCATTGTAAAGCAATTATACCCCAATAAAAACAATAGGAACAACAAATTAAATGGAAGAATAAAGAACTTTTGAAGTGCTTTTACCTGAGAAACTTTTAGGTTTCAGAGCAGAGAGTTTAAGATTAAGAATTAGTTCTAGATTTATAACAGTTAGTATCAAATAGGTTATGAGGCTTATAAACCATATGAGCTTGAATAAGTTACTTTAAAGCATTATTGTAAAGTAAAATTAATAATATCTGTACCATCATTTCCACATGAATTTTGTGAGTATAAAGTATGATTTTATTTGTAATAATGTAAAATATTCAGAGAGAACTAAACTTCAGTAAAGTTTCTTTATCCACTCAGGATACCAAATCTTAACTGTCAGGAATCTCCCAAAGTATACATTCATCTGTAAAAATAGTTGAAGAAATTCTTTAACTCAAAAACCCTCTGAAGATAACAAAAGGGTCAATTTGGCTAAGAAAAGTATGATATTGTGATTTATAATAAGAAATATAGATTTGACTCTTATCCCCTTTTCTGACACAGAGCTCCTAAAATCCTTGGAATTTCCTGAGAGGACCAATAAATGAGACTTTTGTTATGTGTTAGTAAGGTGACTTTGGGACTCCATCTAAGAGTGGGGACTGATGGATGGGAAAACCAACCATGCAATTAGATGATTGGAACTTTCAGCCCCACTCCCAACCTCTGAGAGGCAGAAAGACTGGTGGTTGAATCAATCACCAATGACCAATGGGTTAATCAGTCACAAGCCTCTATTAAAAAAACCAAAAGCAGGGGGTTTGGAGATCTTCCTGGTTGGTGAACACAGCGAGATTATGTGAGACTGGAGAGCTTGGAGAGGGCATGGAATCTCCTTGCCCCTTCTCTATACTCACCCTATGCCTCTCTCCCATCTGGTTGTTCCAGAATTATATATCCTTTTACAACAAACTTATGGTGCTGGGTCAATGGGTTTCCTGAGTTCTATGAGCTACTCTAACAAATTCATCAAACTCAAAGAGGAGGTCACGGGGACCTCTGATTGATAGCCAGTCAGTCAGAAACACAGTTAATAATCTGGGCTTGTGATTGACATCTGCAGTTTTGAACAGAGGGCATTCTTGTAGGACTGAACCCTAAGTTTTCGAATCTGACACTGTCTCAGGATAGACAGTGTCCAAATTGAGTTGAATTGTAGGATCCCTAGCTGGTGTCAGAAAATTGCTTGTTGTTGGTGTGACAATCCTGTCCCCCCAAATCCTACACACATTGGAATCGGTCTCAGAATACCAAAAAAGAAAACCATACTGTATAATGGGAACTACATATATGACACAATTAGCTTATGCATAGATATGCTATCCTACTGTGAAGTGGAGTTTTGGCATTTTTTAGCTCTTACTCACAAAGCAAAAGAACTGGACAGAAACTTCAGTTATTGAGATTAAGGAAGTGTTTCTCTTTTGGTTTGGGTTTATCTCTTCCTCAGTTCAGTTCAGTCCTTCAGTCATGTCTGACTTTTTGCAACCCCATGGACAGCAGCAGACCAGGCTTCCCTGTCCATCATCAACTCTTGGAGCTTGCTCAAACTCATGTCCATTGAGTCGATGATGCCATCCAACTATCTCATCCTCTGTCGTCCCCTTCTCCTCCTGCCTTCAATCTTTCCCAGCATCAGGGTCTTTTCCAAAGAGTCAGTTCTTCGCATCAGATGGTCAAAGTATTGAAACTTCAGCTTCAGCATCAGTCCTTCCAATGAATATTCAGGACTGATTTCCTATAGGATGGACTGGTTTGATCTCCTTGCAGTCCAAGGGACTCTCAAGAGTCTTCTCCAATACCACAGTTCAAAAGCATCAATATTCAACACTCAGCTTTTCTTTATGGCCCAACTCTCACATCCATGTGACTACTGGAAAAAACCATAGCTTTGACTAGATGGACCTTTGTCAACAATGTAATGTCTCTGCTTTTTAATAGGCTATCTAGATTGGTCCTAGTTTTTCTTTCAAGGAGCAAGCATCTTTTAATTTCATGGCTGCAGTCACTATCTGCAGTGATTTTGGAGCCCCCCAAAATAAAGTCTGTCTCTGCTTTCACTGTTCCCCATCTATTTGCCATGAAGTGATAGGACCAGATGCCATGATCTGTTTTTTGAATGTTGAGTTTTAAGCCAGCTTTTTCAATCTCTTCTTTCACTTTCATTAAGATGCATATTTTCCTGGGTGCTAGTAATTCTTTTCTGTTTTCTAATTTTATTGGAATATGATAGCTCTGCCTCATTGGATATTCTTTGAAGATATTTTTAAGAGTCTGCTAATGTTATAGTCTTGAAAGGACTGATGCTGAAGCTGAAACTCCAGTACTTTGGCCACCTCATGTGAAGAGTTGACTCATTGGAAAAGATCCTGATGCTGGGAGGGATTGGGACAGGAGGAGAAGGGGACGACAGAGGATGAGATGGCTAGATGGCATCATCGACTCAATGGACATGAGTTTGAGTAAACTCCAGGAGTTGGTGATGGACAGGAAGGCCTGGCGTGCTGCGATTCATGGGGTCGCAAAGAGTCGGACACGACTGAGCGACTGAACTGAACTGAACTGAACTGAATGTTATAGTCTGAAATTCAGATCTTTAGTTTTGATGAAGGTGTGGTTTTTCCATTAAGTTCTGCATATTGACTGACTATGATTTTTAACAGGGGATGGCATTCTTTCCCTTAATTTTTTTTTGTTTTTGTTGGCTGTCCCACTTCAGTGGTTGGAAAGTCTACATAGCTTATGTCTTTCAGCAAGAAAAATAGCATCTTGTTTAGGGACCAACCTGGTAATTTATCTCCCATCAGGAGAAAAAATGGATGTCATACTATTTTGCAAAAGTTTATTAAACATCCATGGCTCAGAGTATGTTTTTTTGACCATTTCATTCCTAATAGTGGCTATCCTCCAAAAAATAGTTTTTAAACTGTAAAGTTCTAAGTTAAGTTCAGTTCAGTTGCTCAGTCATGTCCAACTCTTTGCGACCCCATTGACTGCAGCATGCCAGGCCTCCCTGTCCATCACCAAATCCTGGAGTCTACCCAAACTCATGTCCATTGAGTCGGTGATGCCATCCAGCCATCTCATCCTGTGTCATCCCCTTCTCCTCGTACCTTCAATCTTTCCCAGCATCAGGGTCTTTTCCGAGTCAGTTCTTTGCATCAGGTGGCCAAAGTATTGGGGTTTCGGCTTCAACATCAGTCCTTCCAATGAGCACCCAGGACTGATCTCCTTTAGGATGGAATCGTTGGATCTCCTTGCAGTCTAAGGGACTCTCAGGAGTCTTCTCCAACACCACAGTTCAAAAGCATCAATTCTTCAGCACTCAACTTTCTTTTCAGTCCAACTCTCACATCCATACATGACCACTGGAAACACCATAGCCTTGACTAGACAGACCTTTGTTGGCAAAGTAATGTCTCTGCTTTTTAATATGCTGTCTAGGTTGGTCATAACTTTCCTTCCAAGGAGGAAGCGTATTTTATTTCATGGCTGCACTCACCATCTGCAGTGATTTTGAAGCCCCCCCAAATAAAGTCTGCCACTATTTCCACTGTTTCCCCATCTATTTCCCATGAAGTGATGGGACCAGATGCCATGATCTTAGTTTTCTGAGTTGAGTTTTAACCCACTTTTTCACTCTCCACTTTCACTTTCATCAAGAGGCTCCTTAGTTCTTCTTCACATTCTGCCATAAGGATGGTGTCATGTGCATATCTGAGGTTCTTGATATTTCTCCTGAAAATTTTGATACCAGCTTGTGCTTCATCCAGCCCACCATTTCTCATGATGTACTCTGCATATAAGTTAAATAAGCAGGGTGACAATATACAGCCTTGATGTACTCCTTTTCCTATTTGGAACCAGTCGGTTGTTCCATGTCTAGTTCAAACTGTTGCTTCCTGACCTGCATACAGATTTCACAAGAGGCAGGTCAGGTGGTCTGGTATTCCCATCTCTTTCAGAATTTTTCACAGTTTATTGTGATCCACACAGTCAAAGGCTTTGGCATAGTCAATAAAGCAAAAATACATGTTTTTCTGGAACTCTCTTGCTTCTCTGATGATCCAGAAGATGTTGGCAATTTGATCTCTGGTTCCTCTGCCTTTTCTAAAAGTTCACGGTTCATGTATTTTTGAAGCCTGGCTTGGAGAATTTTGAGCATTACTTTACTAGTGTGTGAGATGAATGCAATTGTGTGGTAGTTTGAGCATTCTTTGGCATTGCCTTTCTTTGGGATTGGAATGAAAACTGAACTTTTCCAGTCCTGTGGCCACTGCTGAATTTTCCAAATTTGCTGGCATATTGAGTGCAACACTTTCACAGCATCATCTTTTAGGATTTGAAATAGTTCAATTGGAATTCCATCACCTCCACTAGCATTGTTCATATTGCACAAAGGCACAGCTGACTTTGCATTCTACGATATCAGGCTCTAGGTGAGTGATCACACCATTGTGGTTATCTGGGTCATGAAGATCTTTTTTGTACAGTTCTTTTGTGTATTCTTGCCACCTCTTCTTAATATCTTCTGCTTCTATTAGGTCCGTACCATTTCTGTCCTTTATTGAGCCCGTCTTTGCATGCAATGTTCCCTTGGTATCTCTCATTTTCTTGAAGGGATATCTAGTCCTTCCCCTTCTATTGTTTTTCTCTTTCTTTGCATTGATCTCCGAGGAAGGTTTTCTTATCTCTCCTTGCTATTCTTTGGAACTCTCCATTCGAATGTGTATATCTTTCCTTTTCTCTGTTTTTCTGCTTCTCTTTTTTCACAGCTATTTGTAAGGCCTCCTCAGACAGCCATTTTGCTTTTTTGCATTTCTTTTTCTTGGGGATGATCTTGATCCCTGTCTCCTGTACAATGTCAGGAACCTCTGTCCATAGTTCATCAGGCACTCTGTCTGTTAGATCTAGTCCCTTAAATCTATTTTTCACTTCTATTATATAATCATATGGGATTTGATTTAGGTCATACCTGATTGGTCTAGTGGTTTTCCCTACTTTCTTCAATTTAAGTTAAAGGGCTAGATAAATATTAATTTTTAATGTTAATTGTATTGAATCTTGAGAGATAATTTCTTTTCTCTCTTGCTCCTTGAAATTCTTTTTTTCTTCCTACAAAAGCAAGGGAGAAAATCATGAAGAATCCTAGACAAACAAGAAGAAAGAAATTTCTGGTCTTTTTTTAGTATTTCCATATTTTCCAAAGTGAGTACCATAAACTAAACCTATCTCCCAGAGTTTCTTTTTCCTAACAGCTTTATCAAGATATCCTTGGTATACAAAAAAAGGACATATTTTATGTATATAATTTGATAGGTTTTTTGGATACACATACACCTGTGAAACCGTAATCACAGTCCTTTCTTTCCTTGTATCTACTAATTCTCAGTCCTTGGAATACAAAGAAGTTCGAGCTTTAAGCTTTCTAATCTTGTTCTTGCTTTTAATCTCATTTTTGATGAAGCATTCTAAATTTTTACAATGAGGGAAAAGGCTCCAAAAGCTCTGGACATAAAGTCTAACTCTGTCTCAATATATACAATTTTCTTTTCCCCTCCATACCTAGTGAAATTCACACTCAGGATATGCTCTAGTTAGTTTCACTTTTAGGAGTCTAACATGGGATCATCAAAGTAACAAGTCTCAACTGCACAACTTGACATCTCATTAACACATGCATTACAACATATGGTGCTTAGGTTACTTGAGTTAATGTGGGTGTCAGGGAGGTGGTGGAGGTGAGGTAGAGTCAAATTTTCCTGGCATTTGACATGTTACTGTAAGGAAAATGTTAGTTACATTTTCTGAGCACAGTAGATGATCATGAATGTAATAGAATCTTCAGGTCCAGCAATTTAAATAAGTTACTGTGTATATGCTTCTGATATTTAAGTGAAAACATGCCTAATGCCAATATAATAGAGCAGAATATAATTTGATGGAGAGTTGCCATGTTTTGGCTTATTTATTACAAAGGAGATCTAATCAAGTTCATTACCTGAAGATCTAGATATAGTTTTTATACTTGATATTCTTTTTCTATAGTTTCTGTAAAAAACTCAAGTTCTTTCTTCATGACTTAGATTTGGATATTCTGACAAATCACCACCTACAGTTTAAACAAGTTTATTGAACAGACTGTATGTTTATTTAATTTGAGATATGCCTTTTTTTAGGAAGAAGAACGGGAAACTCTGGTATAGCTAGTTTTAAAAATTAGGCTTATGACATTTAAAAATCTAAATGTTAAATTGCTTTTACTTTAGCTATTCACAAATATTTTTTAGTTAGTCTACATGATAAGAACTTCACTGAACACTGTAAGGCTGAGGTGACCAGATGGTAGAATTATAGGATTTGGAGCTCAGGGGGACTCAGGGCTAATCCAACTCAGATGTTAATCCAACATCTTAATTTTACAGAGGTGAAAACTAAGCCTTGTAGCTATGGCTTATATTTTTTAAACAGCAATTTCTTTCTTTACAAAATAAGAGAGCTTTAGACAGACAAGTGAGTCTATGATGAATGGATGTAGACAACCAATTCAGTTATGACAGTGTATTTAATATTCTAAACAAATGAAAGACGAACCCATGGGAAGAGTTATGATACAGAATGCATTAAGGCCTGATGTCATAAGTCATGCAATAACATTGCTGTAGGTCGTGATTCTCAATTCCCAGAGCAAGAAGTATCATTTTTTAAGTAAGTATAATTGGTTTTCATACTGAGATCTAGGATTTCAAGGTATATATTCTGTAGAGTTGCATGCACCACCATGGATAAATGTTCTACTCCATTACCATGCTTCCTCATTTATTTCACTACCCTATGTGTTCAAAACACTGCAACCTCTTCTCTTAAGGTTTTGTAGCTTTGTTTTTTAACATCTTTTTCTTTTTGGATACAGCATTATTTCCTTAAAAATACATAATAGAACTTCAAAGCAGCCCTTTAAATTCCAGTGATGCTTAATTTGATCAGAATGTTTTATTTATTTTTGGTACAGAAATTACCCTAAGAATAGCTTATAGCAAAGGTTACAGGAAGAAGAAAAACAGACAAATGCCACATGATGCTCTGAATTTTTTAAGGTTTGTTCAAGTAGTGTTGAAAAATATGGAAGCAAAGAGGAAAATCAGCATATATAACAGTTATAGGCGATTGTTCTTACTAGGATAGTATAAAAAGTGTAAGAGAATTTATTTGCTTTTCTGTTTTTCTTTTAATTTCTTTACAGTTGCAGTAATTTTTTATTTCTCTAATGTTGTAGACAACATCGTTTCATTGTGATAAAGTTTTAAAAGTATATAACATATAATTAAATTTATTTCTTCCATTATAAATACCAAGAATAAAATATTATGTGATAATTTGTCTTGAATATGATGAAAACTTTGGCATTCATAATTTCATTCCTTCTTTCTTTACCCTCCCAATTTTTTTTATGTTAGCTGGGATTTAGGTCCAATTTAGTATTATTTCTTTCAAGACTAACTTCTAGATGCCATTTTGATATTTTGCTTTAAAGTTTAAAGGTTTATTAGTAATTATATTCTATTGTAATTAAAAGATTAACCATACTTATAAATACAAAGAGTATTTGGTTGGGTTGTTTTATCACTATCAATGCTTTTATTCTGAAATTTCCATAGTTTGTTTCTTTATGTGAATTCACCACTTAGTTAGCTAGAGTATGTTTTTGAGCAATTTTCCAGGAAGAAAATATAGGTGTCACAGTCTCTTGCTTACTTGTCTAAAATAACTTTTAGTTGCTCTTGAACTTGAAAGACTGATTGACCATCATGGAATTTTTATTTCAGAATCATTTCCTCTTCAATCCATTGATACCTAGTATTTTATGCTATAGAAGAGAATTCTCATTCCAAACTGATTCCCCCTTTTTTTTTTTGCCTCTATTTAGGCAGTACTTTCTTTTCTCTGCTGTGATGATTGTAGACCTTTTAAAATACAAGAATTTTAAAAATAGAAGATTAACAATTTTGTTCCTATTAGTGTGCATCCAAAATTTGATATTTTACTAGGTAAGAAGTACTCTTGGTAAAAACCTTTTTATCTAGAATCTTGTCTTGCTTCATTCCTTATTCATTGCTTCATTCATTATTCTTTAGCTATTGCTCAGTATCTATTTTGCTCTGTTGTTTCCAGTACACACAGATATCTTAAAATCTTATAATCTTTGAGTGGATTGCCTGAATTTTTGTATAAGTTGTTAATTATCACCATTGTATTTGGTAAATTTACAGTTGAGTTTTTCAGTTTCATATCATCTTCTCTGATCTCAGAAGCCACCTGATTTTGTGACTGCTTACCCAGATATCCAAAGCTGGGATGTTTTCTTAAATGTCATTGAGAATATTAATCCAAATTTTCCTTGCAGTTTTCTCTTGTATCTTGATACGCACTAACTTTCTCTCTTAAAATCATTCTCCTGGATTAGAGTACAGTTCTTCATACATTTTATGATTTTCCCTACTCTTGTTTTTTCATTTTGCTATTACAAAATGATTTGATCTGCTATTCTGGCCCTATTGCCTCCTGGCCATTGACTCTGAAGGAAACGCCATCCTATTGGCCTTGACCTGATATTTTCTGACTCCTCATAGTCCAAGGTTTTAGACTGAGATTCAGTTCAAGTTTCTTCTATTTCCTCGCCATTGATCTCTATGTCTTATTCTGTCTTGTTCTATCCACACTGTACCTAGTAGAAATTCCTTATATTTCTGACAGATAGATAAAATTCTAGTTTTGTACAGCTGATAAAGTTTATTGCTTATTTTTAAATCCTATGGCTTCTGTATTTATCTGTGGAGGTCTAGCAAAATGCCTTTGCTATTTCAACTATTACTCAGAAGTACCCAGGATTTTCTATAGATCAATTAGTTTTTACCTTTTACATTTGAGTAAGTTAAACAGTCATCTGGCTTCTGACTCTATGATCTGTCAACTTTCTGTATATTATAATCCATGTACTTTACTTTCCAGCCATGTAAAACCAACCTTCTGTTTTCCATTAAACAATCACACAGTCATATCTCTACCTTAAACACCAGGGGCACTCCTGAAAATGTATCCATCCATCAGTTTTCAGATCAAAGTCTTTCTGTCTTCTTCTAGGCAGATCTATTCTCCATTACTATAATCATTCTGTTGTTTAGTTGTTACTCATATACAGACATCTTCCCACTAAGATGTAAACTTCATGAAGGCAGATAATGCAATTTATTCAATCCTGAATCCCTAGCTCCTAGAAAAGTGCCTGATCCATAGAAGGTACTTGAATGACTGGATGGGTGAATGATTGAGTGGATCAAACCCATTACAAGCACTTTGGATAAGCAAGTCAATAGAACATGTGTAAGGACTGAGTATGGAATGATATACTTTGGTCATCAGGTTCACAGGAAAACATCTCAATAAACAAACCCAACTACTGCAACAAATTATTGATCTACTATTTAATGGACTACTGCTGGAGATGTAAAGACTTAGGGAGCTGATAACCTCCCATTTCTCCCACATCATTCATAGGCTACAGAGCTCTTACAGAACATATTTGTGTAGGGTTTTAGTTTAGTTTAATTTTTTTTGGGGGGGTGTAATTTTAATGAAGAGTAATTTTGAAAAAAAAATTATGTTAGAGAGGTATGTTGGACTAAGGAGTCCAATGCACCTTTCATTCAAATCCCACATCCAATATTTATTGGTTGCCTGGCAATATTTGAAGCTCTTTGATCATTAATTGTTTTATTTTGTTGTTAGATATGTAAATACAAATACACACGATAGGTATATGGTACTGACTTGAAACCTTCCTTTCCCTTCAACTTATATTAATAATGTTGCTGTTGTTTAGTGGCTAAGTTGTGTCTGACTCTTTGCGACCCCATGTACTGTAGCCCGCCAGGCTCCTCTATCCATGGGATTTCCCAGGCAAGACTCCTGCTGTGGGTTGCCATTTCCTTCTCCAGGGGATCTTCCTGACTCAGGGATTGAACCCACGTCTCTTACACTTGCAGGCTGACTTTTTACCATTAAGCCAACAGAGAAGCCCATATTAAGAATATAGGAAAATACAGTCTTCATATTAATTACGTGATGAATTTATATTTCAAAATAAATTTGTGGCATTAATATCACAATTAATATTAATATCTTTCCAAGTTAGAAAGATAATTCTCAGTAAAATCTTAAAGCACGACATGTATTTACAACTAGTGGGAAGAATCATCTACATATTCCCTTAGTTATGGTTTGTACATGGTATTTAAAGTTTATACATTACTATATGTTTATCAGTGAGATTTCAAAAGACCTGTTCACATGGTGTATCATCTGATAGTAATAATTGAAACAATAGCTACCTTGTTTCATAACTTTATAATTTGCAAAGCTCTTTCTTACACACTTAATCCTTTGATGCCAGCTGGTAATGAAATGTTTTCTAATTATTATGCATCATTTGGCAGGGTGAGCCTGAAGGCCAAAAGCAGTTAACAGGTATTAATTGTAACTATTTACTTTTCTCTGAACTTTAATTGACATTCCCACAGGTTAAAATCCTTAAATATTCTATACACTTGCTTCCTCAGCTTCTTCTCTATTCATTTATCTCTTAAATATACTGTGTATTGACCACTTGATAAATTTTTGTGGCTCAATCTAGGTTGTTTCCTACTGCAGGTGATTTAATACAGGTTTCTAAAGGTTCTTTGCTTTCTATTGAGCATATAATAATTTGTGCTGGAAACATAATAAATAAATTCCCCAAAAAGGTTATTGAAACTGAAAACAGTTAAGAAAGACAATTTTTACATAGTCCAGTTATATAGACATAGTGTAGTTGGCCAACACCATATTTATTGACTTTAAAATCATTTAAGTATATGGATTAAAAATAAACCAAAGAGCTTTCGGGTGACTGTAAGGTCATGGAGTTCAGTGACTCTCAACTTTCCTCAAGTTAGAGAGCCCATAGTGTCTAGGATATTGAGTCTCTTTAATTGTCAGAACAAAAACTTTTTCCCCAAGACTATGTATATATTGTTATTATATAGTCACTAAGTCATGCCGAACTCTTGCAACCCCATGGGCTGTAGCCCACCAGACTCCTCTGTTTATGTGATTATTCAGGCAAGAATACTGGAGTGGGTCACCATTTCCTTCTCCAGGGTCTCTTCCTGACTCAGGGATCAGACTCGCGACTCCTGCATTGGCAGGCTGTACTGCTGAGCCACTAGGGAAGCTCATGTATATATAATAATTTAGGGCAGATTATATAACATGAAGTTGAGAGGCAGTAGTGTTTGGAGTTGGTTTTAATTGTATAATTTAAAACCCAAATGGACAAAAATGGTTATCCTGTTTGTAGTTTAACACTAGAATAAGAATGCTCAGTATAAATTTCTTAATACATAAGTGTTAAGATAATCAGCACAAAATGTCATGCATGATATTTGGAGATCAACAGAAAATAGAATATGCTATAGAGAGCAAATTCTTTTTTACAAATGCTGTGAAAAATGTCTATCCTAGCTAGGCTGTTTTTATATATAATTGGTTTCTCTCTCTATATATGTATAGATAATTCGATAGCTGCTTTGATAGATAGATGCTTTGATAGTTTCATTTCCTATCTCTTGTGGTACATCACATATTTGTCCCAAACATTAACTTTACCTTTCCCTATATACATGTTCCTTGTACATGACTGTGTCTCTTCCCGTTTAAGAGGAAGTGCATTTTTCTCTGGCTCTTGACTTTAGATTTCTCCATGTGACTTGCTTCGGCTAATAGAACAGGGAAATGACAGTACACCAACTTTAGCTTAGACCTTAGGTGAACTTTCATGTTCCTCAACCAGATTCAGCCCAGATTAACTGACTTCCAGTGGACCCACAGATGTATGAGTGAGCCAAGCTAAATACACTGTGTACCTAGCTGTTTGTCTGTTTTTTTTTTAAATTAATCAGTCTATTGATATATCACTTTATCGATCCTTCTCTTTATGCTTCTATCTAACCTCCAAACTTATTGTGTTAAAACAAGATATTTATGAATCTGTATTCATCAAAGGGAAATAGACATAATTCATTCAACACTCTCTTGTGGATTGTAAATAGAAAGTAGGTAGAAAAGTGCTGCAAAATTCTGTAATATAAGTACATATTTTTCTTTAAAAGATATCTGTTCCAATTTCAAAGCAATAAGGAGAGGAGGCAATTTTTTTTAATGTTTCAGATATTAATAGTTTTATTGGGCTTCCTGATATGGAAAAAAATTAACAAATCCATTAGATATCAGAATTAATTAACCTAATATTTATTGAGCACCTACTATGGTACAGAATATACTAAAGATACATAACATACAGTAGTCAGCAAGAGACACATGATCCCTACCATCAGTCTGGAAATGATGATATTAATCTAAATAAATATTAATCCAAATCCAAATAAAAACACAATGATTAATTGTTGTAAGTGATATGAAGGAAAAGTGTGGGATGTTATAGGAGCACATAATAGGGGGTTTTATCATAGATTATAGGGTCAGAGAAGGCTTGTTAAGTGACATTTCAGCTAAATTTGAAAGATGAGTAAGAGTTAATCAAGGTAAGGAAGTCGAATTTGGAGAAGAGTATTGCAGGGAAAGGGGAAATCTGTGCAAAAAGTCCAGAAAAAGGAAAACATGTGGTGTATTCTTAGCGCTGAAAGAAATAAAAAGTGTGGCTAAGGAGTGGTGATGAGGTTGAATCCAAACCTGGGGACACATGATTTTGGACCCTGTAGTCCATTTAAAAATGCTTGGATTTATCCTAAGTTCAATTGAGAGCTATCAAAAGATTTTAGAACAGACAGGATTATATTCACATTTGCATTTTAAAAGATCATTTTGGATGCAGTGTGACAAAGCATGAGAGAGAAAAATGGACCTAGCGAGGCTCAACAGCCAGGTGGTGGCAGTAGTTTAGGTGGAAGACAGAGGCGGCTTAGACTTTAACAGGAAGGGAATTTTGGAAGTAAACTAGAACTTCATGGTGGTTTAAATATTGGAGGTGCTTAGACTAACCAGTGGTGCATGACACGTTTTCCTGAACCTCAGTGACATACAACAGTAGCATTTACTTAGCACATGCATCTGTGTGTTGGCTACCTGTGATGGGCTATTAGGCAGCTATGCCATGTGCCTTCCTTATTTTGGATCTTTATACATTTTTACTTAACTACATGCTGGCTAGTTTTGATGTTTCTTAGTGTTATCTTTGTCTTTTCACTTGACTGGATTGTGGTTTCTTGAGAATATGAAATATCATTCACATGTTAAAAATATTCTCCAATATATAGCAAAGCATGTGACTAAATAAATGGTAGGCCCTTAATACCTTAGTAAGTACTGGTTTATCTATCACTTTGTATGATATTTTGTTCAGAATTTGGAAGGGCATATTGAATCACTTTCTAATGCCTTGCTTACTTGATAGATGCATTAATATATTAACTTACCCAGCCCTTTATTTAGAAGTTATTCCAGCAGTCACTATACTAGGTCTCCAGGATTCAAAAAATTCCAAAACCTTATCCCATCCTCATGGAACTCATTCTAGTAAGGGAAAGAGATCTGTAAAGGAAAACAATACATGTATGCCAGTCTTAATTATCAATAAGTGCTATTACTTGACCACTATAAAAGTCACATTTAAAATGCACTCTTGCAAAATAACCGTTAAAATCTCAGACCAATCAGCCTGGATTATATAGTCCAAATGCAGTGAACTTTGTCCATATCTTTTCAAAGATCAGTTATCCTCATTCCAAACGCCTGGTCTACAACTTTGATTTAAATGCAAAATGCTCCCACTTCTGCCTTCTATAAACAAACATGTTCTTGCCTCTGGCCCATTCATTGAAGCTTCCAAAGACCAACATTCAGTAAATAGTATTGAAATGAATTTTATCCTTTATAAGGAGCTCAAAAATCTAAATGCAAGAAGAGAAATGATTTGACAAATTCTATTTAAGCTCCCACATGTATCCTAATTCCAGACATCATATGAGCATTGTGGAGCGAGTACATACAAACAAAAAGAGGATTTTATGGCTTCTGATTAGAATTAAAGAAGGAAAATCTTTCTTGAAAAGATTTTATAATGGAAAAGAACGGTGTTCTCTATTATGTTCCCAGTTATTATTTAACATTGAATACTGATACTGAAATAATGTAAGAATTTATTTTAAACTATTTTTAATTCTGAAGACTTACAACAAATAAAGAAACCACTCCATCTTCAATTTTTTAAAAAGAAAACTGTAAAACTACCACATTTAAAATATTATTTTATAATGCTGGTAAGTAAATTCTCTATATAAAAATATCAAATGCATCAGCTAGACATATATTAGACTATTGGGAAATCTTGCCAAGTGTGAATGTGATGGTTTTCACAGCCAGTACAGAAAGTTTACAGTAATTATATTTGTTATTCATACTTTAAATTCATTTGGTCTCAAATAGCTGAAGTAAAACTAGAATTTTTACCCATCCAGGGAGTGCTAAAATGATTTAAGCTCTAGTAAAAAGTTGTGGTAAAATTGAAAAGGAGACATTTCCATGACTAAGTTTTTATAGTCTTATTTTTTTTAACCTCCAGACTAATGTTTTGCTTTTTATTTAAATATATTTACTCTCTTAGTTTTGAAAGCAAAAAAAGAAAAGTGATCTCATGTAACTGAATTACTCATAAAATTGCAAATGATATTTATTAAAAAAATTGTTGATCATGTGGATTTCATCTAGATGTTATAAAAAGATTGTGATTTCTTTTTATGAAATTTTCACAAGGTATAAGGAGGAAAAAATTTTTTGCTAAGTAAAACCTATAAAATTAGAGAATTTTTATTATCTGATATTCAGAGGCTTACTTTTGGTCTGAAGGATAAACTTTATGTACCTTAGCTTGTAATTGCACACAAAGAAATGATATTTAAAAATTTGCTATATGTCTTATAAAAGATATTTCCCTACTCAAATTCAACTACTTTTCTACTGCCAAAAACTACACACTCACATACATACATTAAAAAAATATAAATGAGATCTTACCACACACATTTTGAGATATTATTATTATTTTAAGAGTTTATCTTGGTGATTTACTAGTCTCAGTCTATATATAATTATTCACTAAGTACAATGAATTTCATAGAACTGTTATAACAATTTATTTATTTACTGTCTGAGAGAAATTAGAGTGATTTGATTTATTTGCTTTAAAAAGTACAGCAATGGCGGCAAACAAAGGCAAAACACTCTCTGACATAAATCACAGCAGGATCCTCTATGACCTACTCCCAGAATATTGGAAATAAAAGCAAAAATAAACAACTGGGACCTAATTAAACTTAAAAGCTTTTGCACAACAAAGGAAACTATAAGCAAGGTGAAAAGACAGCCCTCAGATTGGGAGAAAATAATAGCAAATGAAGCAACAGACAAAGGATTAATCTCAAAAATATACAAGCAACACCTGCAGCTCAATTCCAGAAAAATAAATGACCCAATCAAAAAATGGGCCAAAGAACTAAACAGACATTTCTCCAAAGAAGACATACAGATGGCTAACAAAACACATGAAAAGATGCTCAACATCACTCATTATCAGAGAAATGCAAATCAAAACCACAATGAGGTACCATTACACGCCAGTCAGGGTGGCTGCTATCCAAAAGTCTATAAGCAATAAATACTGGAGAGGGTGTGGAGAAAAGGGTACCCTCTTAAACTGTTGGTGGGAATGCAAACTAGTACAGCCGCTATGGAGAACAGTGTGGAGATTTCTTAAAAAATTGGAAATAGAACTGCCATATGACCCAGCAATCCCACTCCTGGGCATACACACCAAGGAAACCAGATCTGAAGGAGACACGTGCACCCCAGTGTTCATGGCAGCACTGTTTATAATAGCCAGGACATGGAAGCAACCTAGATGTCCATCAGCAGATGAATGGATAAGAAAGCTGTGGTACATATACACTATGGAATATTACTCAGCTATTAAAAAGAATTCATTTGAATCAGTTCTAATGAGATGGATGAAACTGGAGCCCATTATACAGAGTGAAGTAAGCCAGAAAGATAAAGACCAATACGTATACTAACGCATATATATGGAATTTAGAAAGATGGTAACGATAACCCTATATGCAAAACAGAAAAAGAGACACAGATGTATAGAACAGACTTTTGGACTCTGTGGGAGAAGGTGAGGGTGGGATGTTTTGAGAGAACAGCATCGAAACATGTATATCATCAAGGGTGAAACAGATCACCAGCCCAGGTTGGATGCATGAGACAAGTGCTTGGGGCTGGTGCACTGGGAAGACCCAGAGGGATGGGGTGGAGAGGGAGGCGGGAGGGGGGATCAGGATGGGGAACACATGTAAATCCATGGCTGATTCATGTCAATGTATGGCAAAAACCACTACAATATTGTAAAGTAGTTAGCCTCCAACTAATAAAAATAAATGAAAAAAAAAAGTACAACAATGAGCTTATACATGAATCTTAGGGCAAGTACGAATTTCCATACACCAAATATATGCTACACTGTGCTAACTGGCTTCAGTCGTGTCCAACTCTTTGCGACCCCATGAACTGTCGCCTGCCAGGCTCCTCTGTCCATGGGATTCTCCAGGCAAGAATCCTGGAGTGGGTTGCCATGCCTTCCTCCAGGGGATCTTCATAAATCAGGGATTGAACCCATGTCTCCTGTGATTCCTGCATTGTAGGCAGATTCTTTATTGCCGAGCCACCTGGGAAATATCTAGGATAAATATATAGAAATAAAATTCATGCATATGGTTTACATATGGTTTACATACTTAGAAATGCTAAGTTTTAATAGATATCGACAAAAGTACCCTCTAAAATGGTTTATGACTTCAAACTTCCACAAATAGGTTATGAAAGTAACTGTTTCTTCATACCCTTCCCCAAATGGGCATTATCAAATTTTAAAAGTGTATATAACCTGAAGAATAAAAATTACATAGTGATATTGTTTTAGTTTCAATTTCCTTTAAAACTATGAAGGTTTAGTGTAATTTCATACACTTCTGTAGGGTACAGGTTCTTCTGTGAATTCTTTCCTAGTATCTTATATCCAACATATAAGATTATTGCCTCTTCTTAATAACATTGGGTGCTCTCTTTACACAATAATTATTATACTTGTTTCTTAAACTTTTTACAAATATATTCTCTCAGTATTCTTTTTCATTATTATTATGTTTTCTGTCAATATTGTCTTTTATTATTATTATTACTATATTGTTTTTATAATACTCTTTGCCACAAAGAAGTTTTAAGATTTTTATGCAATTAATCTGTTAATAATTTTCTTTACTGTGTGGGAGACCTTCTCATTCCTTTAAGATTAAAAGCCATCATTCTATTAATTTTTTAAATAGTTTTATTTACATTACCACTTTAATTATTCTATAATTTGTTTTGTGTAGTGTTCCAATTAACCTAAATTTAAAGGGCTAATCATACTTTTTTAAAAAAAGATGTTTCAGTAAGTCTACTTTCTTTCATTATGAATGCAAAAATCAGTTTGGAAATGTCAAAAAGTTAAATCTTGCCATTTTGGGGTTAGATAAGTACTTGCAAGTATTAACTCCATACCAAATTGTAGAAACCAGTCCAATGTAGAGTTCCATTGGGTGGCTGCCTGTCTGGGAGCTGGCAGGTTAGAAGCACGGTTTCCCACTTCCTTCTAGTTTCATTTTATTATAAAGTACACATCAGAGCAAGGGTGCTTTGCAGCTACAGTGCTCAAAGGGACTGTTCTTGTCCCAAAAGTAAGTCCAAAGTTGATTCTAGGTGACCTTAGGTGGCTTTTTCTGAAATCCTGCTGAAGAAGCCAAGTAATGTTGGTGAAAATAATCAATAAATAATCATGGCCTCTGCGTCCAGCAGTTTGCAGCTACAGCTCTGGCCTCCTCTCCTGTCTTTCCCCTTGGGAGCCTCCATACTTCCTAAAGCCTCACTTTTTAAATAATGCAATACTTCTCTACTAATTTAAATTTCCATTTTCTCTCATACATTAATACACATACACACATGTACACTCACCCATACTTCTCTGCACTCTATTTTGTTCCATTGGTAATGTACTCCTTGCATTTGCAGAGTTTTAAAGTATGTTTTGATATTTGTTATGGCAAGTCATCTCAATTGCCCCTGTCAAATAGACTTGTCTAGTTATATAGAAGTCCTGTTATGAATTTGATTGGGATAATACTGAATTTAATAGTTATTTTATGGAAAATTACCTCTTCAATATTGAGCTTAATTGCTATTAGTTACGCAATCATCCTTATGCTTAGAATTCCCCTTTCACCTGTCTGTGGACAGTATTTCTATTTAAATTGCTTACAGACCATGGGAAAGGTGTGAAACATGCTCCTGCATTGGTCACTAGTTTTCTTCCAGATGTGAGGCTACTTGGAACAATGTCCTGTGTCTTTCATCTCAGTGCTCATAATTCCAGCTTTCATGAAAATGGAAGTTTTACTTGCTCAGTGATGTCCTATTCTTTGCAAACCCATTGACAGGCTCCTCTGTCCATGGGATTCTCCAGGCAAGAATACTGGACTGGCTAACCATTCCCTTCTCCAGGAGATAGAACCCAGGTCTCCTGCAATGCAGGTGTATTCTTTACCATCTGAGCCACCAGGGCTGACTTTATATGGGGTGCAAATGGACTGTCTTCTGCAGTTCTCCCAATACTCATCTACTGCTTTCTTCACAACTTCTAGCTCTGTGAAGTTTTCACCTCTGTGTGCTTTAAACTGTGCTTTCCTCTGGTTTTGATTTTCTAATACAATCCCATTGACTTTTTATCATTCAAGAATTCCATTTATCATTTCTTAACAATGTTTTGGATTAAAAAATATTCTTCCACAGTTTTGGTAATATTCAGTGAAATGGTGGTTACCCTTCTTGTCACATTTTCAGTAAGTTATTGAAAACATTTTCTGGAAGAAAGCAAGTACCAAGTCACCCCATGAGATTCAGTTTCTGTATTTGTAAAGCAGGGATGATGAGAAACTCTTTTACAAGGCTATTCTGGAGATTAAATGAATCACACATTTATCTTAAACTCTTACCATAAAATACATTTGATATATATCAAAGAGTGTCACTTTTCTTTAATCTTAACAAAAGCTCAGCCTCATGAAAAAAATTCTGACTGAAGGGTCATGGAAGGGGCAAAACTGGTCATCTTTTGAAAGCATCTGTAGCATCTGAAATTTCTTGGTAAAATCCGCTACTAGAAACACTGCAGGCAGAATGATGGAAAACTGAAATTTGGTCAGTATTCTAGATGTGTTTGGCCCCACAGCTATAATCTGTTAACAGTAAGAAAACTTCATGGGAAAAATGACATTGGGATATTCTCAAGAAATGACAGTGACACTGTTAGTACTGTCAAACTTCTTGTCTATTGTATAGCCGCTGTTGCATCAATTCATTACTCTAATGACCTCTCAGTGAAGGTAGGGTCCAGAGCAGCAGCAGTTTGGCACCATCATAGAAAAGGCCATGAGGCCTCAGATTCACTTCAATGTGATATTATAGCAGCAGCTTTTAAATCACTGAGGTTGATTGTTCTGATTAAAATCTAGTTTTAAAAAATAATCATCTGACCTATTTGTAATCATAAGCAGTTATCTTGTGAACTCTGTCAAAAGTCAAAATGAAAAGTTTACAAGGACAAATAGCCTTTTGTTTTTTCATCAGTTTTTAACTCAAACCTGAATATGTGTAAAAAGTAGAGGCTTACATAAATCTAGCCTTGGTAAATTAAAAAAAATTGAAATCATTCCAAGCATATTTTCTGATCACAATGCAGTAAGATTAGATGTCAACTACAGGAAAGAAACTATTAAAAATACAAACATATGGAGGCTAAACAACACACTTCTGAATAACCAACAAATCACAGATGAAATAAAAAAATAAATCAAAATATGCATAGAAATGAATGAAAATGAAAACACAACAACCCAAAACCTGTGGGATTCAGTAAAAGCAGTGATAAGAGGAAGGTTCATAGCAATACAAGCTTACCTCAAGAAACAAGAGAAAAGTCAAATAAATAACCTACCTCTACACCTAAAGCAACTTGAAAAGAAAGAAATGAAGAACCCCAGGGTTAGTAGAAGGAAAGAAATCATAAAAATTAGTGCAGAAATAAATGAAAGGAAAAAAAAAAAAAAAGGAGACCAGAGCAAAATTCAACAAAGCTAAAAGCTGGTTCTTTGAGAGGATAAATAAAATAGACAAACCATTAGTCAGACTCATTGAGAAACAAAGGGAGAAGAATCAACTCAACAAATCAAATCAAATCAACAAAATTAGAAATTAAAATAGAGAAATCACAACAGACAACACAGAAATACAAAGGATCATAAGAGACTACTATCAGCAACTATATGCCAATAAAATGTACAACTTGGAAGAAATGGACAAATTCTTAGAAGAGTATAACTTTCCAAAACTGAATGAGGAAGAAATAGAAAATCTTAACAGACCCATTACAAGCACGGAAATCAAAACTGTAATCAGAAATCTTCCAGCAAACAAAAGCCCAGAACCAGACAGCTTCACAGCTGAATTCTATCAAAAATTCAAAGAGGAGCTAACACTTATCCTACTCAAACTCTTCCAGAAAATTGCAGAGGAAGGTAAACTGCCAAATTCATTGTATGAGGCCACCATCACCCTAATACCAAAACCAGACAAAGATGCCACAAAAAAAGAAAACTACAGGCCAATATCACTGATGAATTTAGACGCAAAAATCCTTAACAAAATTCTACCAAACAGAGTCCAACAACATATTAAAAAGATCATATATCATGACCAAGTGGGCTTTATCCCAGAGATGCAAGGATTTTTTAATATCTGCAAATCAATAAATGTGATAAACCACATTAACAAATTGAAAGATAAAAACCATATGATTATCTTAATAGATGCAGAGAAAGCCTTTGACAAAATTCAACATCCATTTATGATAAAAACCCTCCAGAAAGCAGGCATAGAAGGAACATACCTTAACATAATAAAAGCCATATATGATAAACCAACAGCAAACATTATCCTCAATGGTGAAAAATGGAAAGCATTTCTCCTAAAGTCAGGAACAAGACAAGGGTGCCCACTCTCACCACTACTATTCAACATAGTTTTGGAAGTTTTAGTCATAGCAATCAGAGCATAAAAAAAAATGAAAGGAATCCAGATTGGAAAAGAAGAAGTAAAACTCTCACTGTTTGCAGATGGAATGATCCTCTACATAGAAAACCCTAAAGACTCCACCAGAAAATTATTAGAGCTAATCAATGAATATAGTAAAGTGCAGGATATAAAATTAACACAGAGTAATCCCTTGGATTCCTCTACACTAACAATGAGAAAACAGAAAGAGAAATTAAAGAAACAATTCCATTCACCATTGAAATGAAAAGAATAAAATACTTAGAAATAATCTACCTAAACAAAGCTTGCTCCTTGGAAGGAAAGTTATGACCAACCTAGATATCATATTGAAAAGCAGAGACATTACTCTGCCAACAAAGTCCGTCTGGTCAAGGTTATGGTTTTTCCAGTGGTCATGTATGGATGTGAGAGTTGGACTGTGAAGAAAGCTGAGTGCCAAAAAATTGATTATTTTGAACGGTGGTGTTGGAGAAGACTCTTGACTGTCCCTTGGGCTGCAAGGAGATGCAACCAGTCCATCCTAAAGGAGATCAGTCCTGGGTGTTCATTGGAAGGACTGATGCTGAAGCTGAAACTCCAATACTTTGGCCACCTCATGGGAAGAGTTGACTCACTGGAAAAGACCCTGATGCTGGGAGGGATTGGGGGCAGGAGGAGAAGGGGACGACAGAGGATGAGATGGCTGGATGGCATCACCGACTCAATGGGCATGAGTTTGGGTAAACTCCGGGAGCTGGTGATGGAAAGGGAGGCCTGGTATGCTGCGATTCATGGGGTTGCAGAGTCAGACACGACTAAGTGACTGAACTGAACTGAACTGAAAGAAACAAAAGACTTATATATAGAAAACTACAAAATACTGATGAAAGAAATCAAAGATGACACAAATAGATGAAGAAATATACCATCTTCATGGATCAGGAGAATCAATATAGTGAAAATGGGTATACTACCAAAAGCAATCTATAGATTCAATGCAAGCCCTATCACGCTACCAATGGTATTTTTCAGAAAACTAAAACAAATAATTTCACAATTTGTATGGAAATACAAAAAAAAAAAACCCTTAAATAGCCAAAGCAGTCTTGAGAAAAAGACTGGAACTGGAGGAATCAACCTGCCTGCCTTCAGACTATACTATAAAGCTACAGTCACAAAGACAGTATGGCACTGGCACAGAGATGAAAACATAGATCAATGGAACAAAATAGAAAGCCCAGAGATAAATCCACACACCTATGGACACCTTATCTTTCACAAAGGAGGCAAGAATATACAATGGAGAAAAGACAATCTCTTTAACAAGTGGTGCTGGGAAAACTGGTCAACCACTTGTAAAAAATGAAACTAGAATACTTTCAAAAACCATAAACAAAAATAAACTCAAAATGGATTAAAGATCTAAATGTAAGACCAGAAACTATAAAACTCTTAGAGGAAAACATAGGCAAAACACTCTCTGATGTAAATCATGGCAGGACCCTCGATGACCCACTTCCCAGAGTAATGGAAATAAAAGCAAAAATAAACAAATGGGACCCAGTTAAACTTAAAAGCTTTTGCACAATGAAGGAAACTATAAGCAAGGTGAAAAGGCAGCCTTCAGAATGGGAGAAAATAATAGCAAATGAAGAAACTGACAAAGAATTAATCTCAAAAACATACAAGCAGCTCCTGCAGCTCAATTCCAGAAAAATAAATGACCCAATCAAAAAATGGGCCAAAGAACTAAACAGACATTTCTCCAAAGAAGACATACAGATGGCTAACAAACACATGAAAAGATGCTCAACATCACTCATTATCAGAGAAATGCAAATCAAAACCACAGTGAGGTTCCATCTCAGGCCGGTCAGAATGGCTGCTATCAAAAGTCTACAAACAATAAATACTGGAGAGGGTGCAGAGAAAAGGGAACCCTCTCACACTGTTGGTGGGAATGCAAACTAGTGCAGCCACTGTGGAGAACAATGTGGAGATTCATTAAAAAACTGGAAATAAAACTGCTATACAACCTAGCAATCCCACTGATGGGCATATACACTGAGGAAACCAGATCTGAAAGAGATACGTGTACCCCAGTGTTCATTGCAGCACTGTTTACAATAGCTAGGACATGGAAGCAACCTAGATGTCCATTGGCAGATGAATGGATAAGAAAGCTGTGGTCCATATAGACAATGGAATATTACTCAGCTATTGAAAAGAATGCATTTGAATCAGTTCTAATGAGGTGGATGAAACTGGAGCCTATTATACAGAGTGAAGCAAGTCAGAAAGAAAAACACCAATACAGTATACTAACACAAATATATGGAATTTAGAAAGATGCTAATGATGACCCTATATGCAAGACAGCAAAAGAGACACAGATGTAAAGAACAGATTTTAGACTCTGTGGTGAAGGCTAGGGTGGGATGATTTGACAGTGTAGTGTTGAAACGTGTATATTATCATGTGTGAAATGGGTCGCTGGTTCAGGTTCGATGCGTGAGACAAGTGTTCAGGGCTGGTGCACTGGGATGACCCTGAGGGATGGGATGGGGACAGAGGTGGGAGGGAGTTCTGGATGGGGAACACATGTGTACCCGTGGCTGATTCATGTCGATGTTTGGCAAAAACCACTACAATATTGTAAAGTAATTAGCCTCCAATTAAAATAAATAAATAAATTTTTTTAAAGTAGAAGCTTATATCAGGTATGAATATGGCCACTACCACTGAGGAATAGAAAAGGTTAGTGATGGTCCCTGAATAGTGTAGTAAGTCAGGATAAAGCACAGATCTCTGATGAATTTTTCTGCTGTCTAGACTTGCATTTTCCTTTCAGATCTATAATGCTACTTTTCTTCTCTTTTTTTGAAGTAGAGGAAGGGTTCTGCTCTGATGCTAAATTTTGCACATCTTTTCATAGCCTAGTTGGCATCCATATCACAACATAAATAAATAAAACAACAAAAAAAGAGAAGTACTATATGTGTCTGGAAGCGTCTGCAGTGAATTTGAACTTTCAAGGACGACTTGGAGGTACCAGTGATTCATGAAATAGGAATGTTAGCCAACTCTGATGTAATATTTTATATGAAGGGCTTTTCACTTACAAAGGTCTCAGTATTTAACAAAATTAAATATCCAAAGGCATACATTTCATCCTGCACAGACTAATGATGTGCAAATCAGATTGAATGGACCTGAGAAGTCATTTAACATACAGCAAGTGTTTATAGCAACTGAGCTAAGCGAATAAAAAAGAGCCTGTTCTTTTGAAACTACAGGGGAAGGCTGTAAGCAGGCGGCCAGAGGCATCCAGCTAAGTTGACTCTGTCTAGGACTCCAGGTTGTGGGGACACGACCATGGCCAGCTATATTTGCTAACCACACATTAAAAGTTATGAAATGTTTATTTTTGGCTTCTCAGGCTAGGGAAAGTTAAAGATCATATCTGTAACCAAATAGGCTTATGAGCCCTCTGTACTTCAGGCCTTCTCAGTAACCTTAGTCTGTGCAAACAAACTTAGATTTATCCCTTTTATAAGGGAGAAGAGATTATCATTCCTTATCGGTGAGCTACAGCAAGTACTGAATTATATACAGCCTCTAACATCAGAATTATTTTTAGCCTTATGCTTTGTGAGACTAATGTTTTGGAAGACCAGCACTACCATCTGTCTGCCTCTTAGAGACCATAATCTTATTTGCTTCTGTTGGAAGAGTTCTTTCTCCTTGGAAAAAGAGTTTGTTAGTACAATACTATACAAGAAACTACTGAAGTCAAGTCTTTAAACTGTGTTAGGAATCCCACTCTGTTACAACCCATTCCATGTCCCTGTAATGTGGATCTCAGATAAGCTGTACAATTTTGGCCCTATATTTCGTCCAGTCCTCGAAAGAGACATTTTGAATTAGCACTTTCTCCCCCAAAGTGTTTAACACATTGACTTTTAGAGTTCTTAGTTCTGTTTTGGACTCTATTCCTAAAGCCAGATTAAGTTTGACTATACATATGAAACTAACACTTTCACTTTCACTTTAAGGGCTTCCCTGGTGGTCCAGAGGGTAAAGAATCTGCCTGCAATTCAGGAGACCTGGGTTTGATCCCCAGGTTGGGAAGATCCCCTGGAAAAGGCAATGGCTACCCACTCCAGTATTCTTGCCTGGAGAATTCCATGGACAGAGGAGCCTGAGGGCTATAAGCCATGGAGTCACAAAGAGTCACGACATAACATGGGGACACGACTGAGCAACTAACACCTTCAAACCTATGAAAAAAATCTCACTAGACTGAATGTATGGAAAAGGAATGGGGAGAACACCACTGAGAAGTATGGATTATTTTAAGTGAAATGCAATTTTATTGCATTCAAGTACATTTGGGAAGAAGAAGTAGGCTGACTGCTTGCCTATGCATGCTTTGATGAATGAATAAGAAGGCAGTATAATTTCCTCATAATTCTGTGCTTTTGATATTTTTGAAAAAGTTATGGTAGAACACAAAATTTTCTCACAGCTAAAACAAAAAATGAAAACCATTGGAAATGTAGTGCTATTTGTCAGAAAAGAGAAATACACAATTTTCTCAACAGGTATAGCATTTTTACTGATATCAAAATGAAGGTAAAGCTATTGCTCTTTATATACTTAGTGGCCCAAGCTAGTTAATTAATTATCTTTTTTTATTGAGCACCTATGACATGATCAGGTACTGTGCTAGGTACTGAGGTTTATAGACAAATAAGACAATGTCTCTGTACTCAAGGAGCTAACAGCTAACACATAGAAGATAGTGCATAAAGATTTTATAAAAGTGCAATTTTATTCAAATGGTTGTATTTTCCTTACATATATGGGGACACAATATTAAAGCTTAATTAATGCATATTATTCCTTGTATATTTGAGACAGTACTTTCAGGACCACACTTTTAATCCAGAGCATAGAGAACTGAGAGCAACAAAAGCTTAACATATCTACTCTACTGTCTTTCTCAAGTATAAAATACATGGAATGAGACTTTGGCCAATTTTAATATTCTTATGAAACTTTTAAGAGTATAGTTGGAGTTTGGGTTTTTTTCCCCAAGCCATGTGGCCAGTCACCATCTGCTCTTCCTGGAAATCCAGGGAACTATTAGAAAGGGTCAATACTTCCTCCAATAAGATCCCTGAATCTGTTTGAACCATTTTGTGTGCACTTGGTTGGTGCTGTTGCCTCATCTCCTCAAGTTGGATTCCCATTTTTGGACTGAACTCCCAAAGCTGGAAATGGCTGTATTGAGAATAAAGTGACTTTGGGACCCAAACATTTAATCAGACTGGAAATAACCACCATAATAAAATCAGTGGTGCCTGATACCGAGGAGCTTACTAGAAGTCTTTTAGTTAAGGCTAAAAGATCTAACTTATGAGTTGTGGTCAACTTGCATTAGTTTTAACATTGTGCTTGACACAAATGGATGTTGGTTCACACCCTGGCCCTGGTACATGGAGGGTAAGGAAAAGGAAAAAGGAAAACCACTCCAGATTGGTAGGTGGTAGTTTTAATAAGCAAGGGAACTTACACTTGAGGATTTTCTTGGGCCACAAGGTGAGTAGATCTCTGCATCTGCCTGCTAGAATCTTAAAAATTTATATGGAGGCCTTAATTGAGCTATATCACAAATACCATCCAGCTGGTCTCAACAACACATTATTCTCTCAAGGCTGTGTCCTCAAAAATAATTCCCATTGTGTGAACTGTGGGCAGAACTTAACTTGCATTTTGAGGCCAGGCCAGGGGAGGTGGGGGAGGAGCCTTTGTGAATGTCCAGCCAGGTGATCAACCAGTGGTCACATCCACTCAGTGACTTAATCTGACAATGAAAACAGCCAACACTTATGTATTTTTAAAAATTTCCCTCCATTCTTTAAAGTGTCAGTTTGATGACTTTGGACATTTGTGATACCATCACTATAATCAAGGTCTTAGACATATTCAACACCTCAAAGTTTTCTTGTGTCCCTTTGTTCTTGTTTTTGTATTAAGAACATTTAACATGAAATCTACCTGCTTGATAATTTTTGAAGGGCACAATACTGTATTTTAATTATAGGCACCATTTTGTATCGCAGATCTCTAGAACTTAAACATCTTACCTACCTGAAACTTTATATCCATTACACAAGAATGCCCATTTTCCTCGCCCTCCAGCTCATGGCAATCACTACTGTATTTGTTTCTATGAGTTTGAATATTTTAGATAGATACTTTATATAAGCAGAATCATGTAGTATTTGTCCTTCTGTGACTGACTTATTTCACTTAGCATAATGTCCTCCAGGTTCATCCATGGTGTTGAAAATGGCAGGATTTCATATTTTTTTAAGGCAGAATAATATTCCACCATGTGCATATGCTATATTTTCTTTATCTATTGACCCAAATGCTTGGATTATTTTCATATCTTGACTGTTGTAATAAAGAGGAGTGCAGATATCTCTTTGAGAACCAGATTTCAAATCATTTGGGTATATACCCAGAAATAGGCTGACTGGATCAGATGGTAGTTCTATTTTTAGTTTTTTGAGGAATCTCCATTCTGTTTCCTTGGTAGCTGCACCATTTTAATTTCCCACCAACAGTGTACAAGGGTTCACATTTTCCACATTCTTTTCAACACTTGTTTTTTTATTATTTTTTGATAACAGCCACTCAAAGGTGTTAGGTGATCACAGTCTCATTGTGATCTGGGCTTGCATTTCCTGATAACTAATGACGTTGAGCAACTTTTCTTACACTGGTTGACAATGAAAGCAGACAACACTTATGTATTCATTTAAACTTTTATACTCATATGTCTTTTTTGGAGAAATGTCTGTTCAAGTCCTCTGCCCGTCTTTAAATTGGGTTTTTCTGGGGTTTTTTTGTCGTTGTTGTTCTTTTTGCTATTGCGTTGTATGAGTTCCTTATATCTTGGAAATAAACTCCTCACCAGATGTATTTTTTACAAATATGTTCTCCTGTTTCAAAGGCTGCTTATTCATTAGGCTGATATTTTTGTTGTTGTTGTGAAGAAGCTTTTTAGTTACTGTTCACTTATTGTGAGTAGTGATTTAGTTCCTGAATACAAAGGATTGCCCAATGCCATGGCACATTACACTTGTATGATTTTAAGCAGCACTGTTCAGAGATAGCGTTTTATTTAAAGTTCTGTTATCTATCATACAGACTTTATATTGAAGGCATGACAGTATCTAAATGATGGAAAGCCCAAAGCAATGATGATCGCATATCCATGCCCCATCTGAAAAGGCTTTGTTCTAATGATGGCATGTGTGCTAAGTCACTCAGTCATATTGGACTCTTTGTGACCCCATGGACTATAGTCCACCAGGCTCCTCTGTCCATGGGATTCTCCAGGCAAGAATACTGGAGTGGGTTGCCATGCCCTCCTCCAGGTTTAATGATAGGGAGAGGGGTAAATCTCTACAAGATGTAAGGATATACTCTTTCCTCAGAGTATTTCTATACTGGCAAACCAACACTCTGAAGTCCAAGTTGTCAAGAAGCCTAGGTCTCTTGTAAAGTGGGAAGAAACCACTGCACAATCCTGCTATTCTCTAAGCTTAATGAAATGCTAGCAGGCTGCCCTGCTGTTCCCCATATCTTATATTTCCAGGCCTTGCCACCTGTGCAACAAAAGCAAGCAATCTATTTAGAAGAGTGTTTTTCATTCTCTTAACTCTGAAGGTCTTTATTCTCAGCATGAGATTATTGCAACAACTTAACAAGCCGTGTTTTCTCCCCCTATTTTCCTTTCTTTTCTTCTTGCACCTATGTCCTTTTAAGTCCATTCAGGCCTTAGGGAAACATTTAGTACTTAAGCTTTGGTTTTTCAAGCTCAATCGGGTAGAAAATCTAACACAGAATGTGTGCACAAACGATAGCTCTGCACAATAGAGACAAACAAATAGCACAAAGAGAAAAGAAGAATATGAGTGTTCAGGGAGCAGGGCTGCACTTGAATTCAATTTCCCAACAGCAGACCTGATGCTTTCTCCCAAGATTCCCAGGTTTCAAATTGGCCCTATATTGAGGACCAGTTACCTGGACAATGAGGGGAAATGGCAGTCGGTAATTATGATCTTGGTTTCTAGGTTGTTAAGAGACTAATATTAATCCTGAAATTGTATGAAGAATGTGTTCATCTGGCTATAATTGAATAGTGTTCTTGAAAGCATTTACCAGCAATGCTAATTTAACGCAAATCACCCCAGGGGAGTACTTCTGAGCTAATGGGGTTGCCAATTTATTGGTTAACTCAGGACAGTTACTCCAGAACAGAAGTAGCAACCGGAAGCTTAAAAAAAGATACAGGCATATACTTTCATTTTCTATCAGGTGAACAATTCATTATAAAGGTTATCAAACACATTTTGTTCTTCGAAAAATGAGGTGCCTGTGTGGGCCGGCTGGCAAACGATTGTGAATGTTGCTGAATTACACGCAATTAAAAGCATCATAAGATATTAACACCAGGAGATAGTAATATTATTTTCAGAAAACACACTAAATTTGAATCAATATATCAAAATGTTTTTCACAGTGAAATATCTATGTAGAAGAATGATTCATCCTACTCTCTCAATTTCCCCCCAAATTAAAGCATAGATTATAGGTGCCTTGTTTGTGTTTGTTTCTGTTCTGTGAGAGAAAAGAAGATTGAAAATCCCAAGAAGTTTCCAAAAGTGTTACATCTTTGAAACCAGACAAAAGCATTATGAGCATTTGCATAAACTTGCCTTTTAAGATTATTTGATTTTTCACTGTGAAGTCTACTCTTTCTTTCTGTCTTTGTGCTTTTTCAATCACTTATTTCATCAGAGTTGTCTGACAGGAAAAGGCAAATTTATGAACTTTTGGAAATATTTTATGTTTCATTTTTTTTAGACAATGCGTTTTTAAGTGTTATAGAGAATAGTATGCAACTAGGTAATTTCACTGATTCGTGGGGCCAACTCTTGTACATATGAGTAAGAGAATAATGTTGCCACAAATTTTATAGCTCTTGGAAGAGAAGTGTAGAAATATTCTCAAAAAAAGGTTGCTTTGTTACTGAGTTCTGAGTTTGTATTGCTCACCAGATGACAGGCCAATAAATTGAGAAACAAGTTGTTGGCACAAGGAAGAGTGACTTTATTCAGAAGGCCAGCAGACAGAGGATGGTGGACCAGTGTCCCAAAGAACACTCTTGCCTGGTTTGGATGCTAGTTTATTTTATAGAACAGAGAGTGGAAGGTGAGGAGGTATATTAAAAAATGTGAAATGGTATTGCAAATATTTCCTGTTTCTGGCCAGACTTCAAAGAGGATGTGTTAATTTCTTGTTGCATACATTCACAGGTGGGCAGGGTTAGGATGATTCCTGTGAGCTTAAGTAAAGGTATTTTAGCTTAACATTCTTGGCATGGGAAGCAGGGTTCTTAGAGATGGGCCATAATGTATAATTTAAGATATAGGCAATATCCCTTTAGTGATTAACTTGTAGCAGAAATGATAGGATATAAAGTTTAAAGAAACAGATACAATATGGTGTCAGATTTGTTCTTCCTTATTACAGGTTTATTTATTGACAAGATCATAATATTCAGTTTGTCTCTACCATTGATGATAATGATTTGGCATCTTAACATTAAGAAAACACCAGGAATGATGGAGACAGAATATTAACATCATCACTAAAATGATCCAAAAAACCAAAAATTTCTTCCCAGTCTGGTTTTCTTATTAGGGTAATGCTAGCCTTGTAAAATGAGTTTGGAAGTGTTCCTCTAAGAGAGTTGAACACAAGTGGTCTCACCACACACAAAGGACATTCATAACTAAGTGAAGTGATGGATATGTTAATTAGCTTCCTTGTTATAATCATTTTACAATAAATACATGTAGCAAGACATCACATTGCATACCTTAAATATATAAAACTTTTATTTGTCAAGTATACATCAATGGAGCTGGAGATAAATAATAATTGTTGAATAAAATTTAATGCAATATAAACATAAAATAAATCATTATATTTAAAATTGAAAATACATTATCTTGATATTGCCATATTTAGCAAGCCTAAAATTAAACAAATGGTATTTTTTTCTTAAAAATAGAGACAGCAGTTTGAATTTACATCTAAAATAACATAGAAAGATATCATTGTATAATTATGACTGATGTTCATCTTCCAAGAAGTGTTTGGATTATCCAAGTTTGCATTCAGTTATTCTAATTTTAACTCAAAAGGTTTTTCATATCACTCCTGCTCTTTTCTGTTTCCCACTCTGACTGTCTTAGGTCAGTGTCTCACCTTAATTCAATGGTCTTTTAACCAGCTTCCCTATCTTGACTCTATTAAACTCATCTTAGTGTCAACACAACTCCCAGAATAGCCTTTCTAAAATGCAGAATTAAGTTTTTAGCTCTTGTTTGATGACTTTCCATGGTGCACACAATCAAATCCAAGCTTGATTGGACACTAAGCTCCTGAATCACGCCCAAGCCTTCCTTCCCATGGTTGTCAACCACCGTGCCCTTCCATAGATGTTACAAATTAAGTTTATTTCTCTGAACACACTTTATGATTTCTTCTCTTTAGGCTTCAGATTTGCCTTTTATTTTTCCTGGATTGATGCTTCTTTACTTTACTTAGAGAATTCAGACTTATGCTTCAAAACCCTTTAAAACATTAACTCCATATAGACTGTCTTTATGATTCCTTTTGACAGAAGAACCAATCAATTAGTCTCCTGGATTTATTTCTATGCCTTTATTTTAAACTTAATCCTTAAAAAATATTTGCTACACCATAAGAATGGATGTGAGAGTTGGATTATAAAGAAAGCTGAGCACAGAAGAATTGGTGCTTTTAAACTATGGTGTTGGAGAAGACTCTTGAGAGTCCCTTGGACTGCAATGAGATCCAACCAGTACATCCTAAAGGAGATCAGTCCTGGGTGTTCATTGGAAGGACTGATGTTGAAGCTGAAACTTTAATACTTTGGCCACCTGATGCAAAGAGTTGACTCATTGGAAAAGACCCTGATGCTGGGAAAGATTGAGGGCAGGAGGAGAAGGGGATGACAGAGGATGAGATGGTTGGATGGCATCACCGACTCAATGGACATGGGTTTGGGTGGACTCCAGGAGCTGATGATGGACAAGGAGGCCTGGCGTGCTGCAGGGGTCACAAAGAGTCGGACATGACTGAGCAACTGAAACTGAACTGAACTGAAGAATGAACACCTTGAGATAAAGGACTAAGTTTTATGGGGGGTTTGGGATTTTTTTGGCCACATTGTGCCACATATGGGATCTTGGTTCTCACTGACCAGTGGTTGAATCTGCACCTGTGCATTGGAAGCTTGGGGTCTTAACCACTTGACCACCAGGGAAATCCCCTAGGTTTTATGTTTTTAAATGTCTCATTATATAGCATAAAGCTTAACACGTCATGAATCCCCAGTAAGCATTTGTTGGTTGGATGGACTGATGAATGGAAATCAATCAAAATTGTTAAGCATTAGACAAAGTTACAAAGTAACAGAAGGACTTGCACTCCTGGCTATGCACATAGGGATTTCTTTTTAAATTTATTTTAATTGGAGGCTAATGACTCTATAATATCGTGGTGGTTCTTGCCATACATTCACATGAATCAGCCATGGGTGTACATGTGTTCCCCATCCTGACCCTCCTTCCCATCACCCTGCCCATTCCATCCCTCAGGGTCATCCCAGTGCATCAGCCCTGAGCATGCTGTCTCATGCATCAAACCTGGACTGGTGATCTATTTCACATCTGATAATATACATGTTTCAATGCTATTCTCTCAAATCATCCCACCCTTGCTTCTCCCACAGAGTCCAAAAGTCTGTTCTTTACATCTGTGTCTCTTTTGCTGTCTTGCATATAGGGCTATTGTTAACATCTTTCTAAAATCCATATATATGTGTTAGTATACTGTATTGGTGTTTTTCTTTCTGACTTACTTCACTCTGTATAATAGGCTCCAGTTTCATCCACCTCATTAGAACTGATTCAAATGCATTCTTTTTAATAGCTGAGTAATATTCCATTTAATGGACCCACAGCTTTCTTATTCCATTCGTCTGCTGATGGACATCTAGGTTCTTCCATGTCCTAGCTATTTGTAAACCCCAGTGCTGCATTGAAACAATGGGGAACACCTCGTGTCTCCTTCCGAATTCTGTTTCCCCCCGTGTGTATGCCCATCAGGTGGATTGGCCTAGGTTGCTATAGCAGTTTTATTTCCAGATTTTAATGAATTCCACATTGTCTCCACCAGTGCTGCACTAGTTGCATCTTCCCACCAACAGATAGTGAGATGTTCCGCTTTCTCTTCCACACCGCTCTCCAGTATTATTGTTTTGTAGACTTTGTGATAGCAGCCATCTGACGGCCTGAGATGCCTACCTCACCGTGTTTTGATTTGCACTTTTTATCTCTGTAGTAATTGATGATGTTGAGCACTTTCATTGTTTGTAGCATCTGTATGTCTTCTTTGGGAAAGAAATGTCTGTTTAGTTCTTTGGCCCATTTTTTGATTGGGTCATTTATTTTTCTGGAATTGAGCTGCAGGAGCTGCTTGTATGTTTTTGAGATTAATTCTTTGTCAGTTTCTTCATTTGCTATTATTTTCTCCCATTCTGAAGGCTGCCTTTTCACCTTGCTTATAGTTTCCTTCATTGTGCAAAAGCTTTTAAGTTTAACTGGGTCCCATTTGTTTATTTTTGCTTTTATTTCCATTACTCTGGGAAGTGGGTCATCGA